>NC_070604.1:48726522-49026522 GCF_027172205.1 Podarcis raffonei
CACAAGGGCCACAGAAAGAGTTTGATATAGACCAATTTTTGAAAACAAATGGATTGCAGAGAATCTCTCAGGAAAACAAGTTAATGCTGAACTACAAGATTACAGAACAAGAGGTAGAAGGTGCCATACAGAATATGCAGTTGGGCAAATCTCCAGGGCCGGACGGTTTAACTGCAAAATACTACAGATCTTTGAAGGACTGGATAATTCAACCACTGAAGGAGCTTTGCAACGAAATTATGGAGGGGGGGAAAGCGCCTGAGTCGTGGAAGGAAGCTTATATTACACTTATACCAAAAAACGAGTCTGAAAAGACACAACTTAAAAACTACCGACCCATATCCCTGCTTAATGTGGATTACAAAATTTTTGCAGATATTTTGGCCAAAAGGTTAAAAAAAGTACTAGTGGAAGAGATACATAAAGACCAAGCTGGCTTTCTCCCGGGTAGACACTTGTCTGACAATACGAGGAATATTATTAACATTTTGGAGAAGTTGTAAGTGAACATTAATACTAAAGCAGTATTAATTTTTGTTGATGCGGAGAAAGCCTTTGACAATATTTCTTGGAGTTTTATGAAGAAAAATCTTCAGGGGATGGGGGTCGGTCAAGGGTTCGAAAATGGTATAAGTGCAATTTATTCAGAACAAAAAGCTAAATTAATAGTTAACAATGTGGTGACAGAGGAATTTAAGATAGAGAAAGGGACACGACAGGGCTGCCCAATTTCCCCATTGCTTTTTATTTCGGTCTTGGAGGTTTTGCTAAACATGATTAGAAGGGATCGTTTGATTAAAGGTGTTCAGGTCGGAGCCAAGCAATATAAATTGAAAGCTTTTGCAGACGATTTGGTATTGACGTTACAGGAGCCAGAATCTAGTACTAAAAGCGTTTTAGAATTGATTCAAGAATTTGGTCATGTGGCAGTATTTAAGTTGAACAAGTTAAAAACCAAAGTTCTTGAGAAAAACTTAACACTGATAGAGAAAGAAAGGTTTCAGAAGGAGACGGGGTTAACATTGGTTAAGAAAGTAAAATACCTGGGGATTAATATGACAGCTAAAAATCTAAATCTATTTAAAGATAATTATGAGAAATGTTGGCTAGAAGTGAAGAAGGATCTAGATATATGGTCAAATCTGAAGCTTTCCTTGTTAGGCCGAATTGCTGCTATAAAGATGAATGTATTGCCAAGAATGTTATTTTTGTTTCAATCATTGCAAATTGTGGACAAAATGGACTGTTTCAAGAAATGGCAGAGAGATATTTCTAGATTTGTCTGGCAGGGCAAGAAGCCTAGAATAAAATTTAAAATACTAACTGATGCAAAGGAAAGAGGTGGATTTGCCCTGCCAGACCTTAAACTTTACTATGAATCAGCAGCATTCTGCTGGTTGAAAGAATGGCTGCTTCTTGAGAACACTGACATTTTGGATTTGGAGGGTTTTAATAATGTTTTTGGGTGGCATGCATATTTGTGGTACTACAAGGTTTAAGCTCATAAAGCATTTAAAAATCATATTGTCAGGAAAGCATTGTTCAATGTCTGGATAAGGTATAAGGACTTACTTGAGAATAAAACTCCAAGGTGGTTGTCACCAATGGAGGCAAAGGCTCAGAAAAAGCTCAATATGGAGACCAAATGGCCGAAATATTGGGAAATTTTGGAACAGGAAGGAGACAAATTGAAATTGCAGAGTTTTGAGAAACTAAAAGATAAAGTGCGAGACTGGCTTCATTATTACCATATAAGGGAAGCCTATAATTTGGACAAAAAAATTGGCTTCGAGGTGGGAAAATCAAAATTGGAAACAGAATTGTTAGATCCTAAAACAAAGAATGTATAACTTGCTGTTGAAATGGAATACTCAAGATGAAACGGTTAAATCTGCTATGATTAAATGGGCACAGGATGTTGGACATAATATTATGTTTGCTGACTGGGAACAGTTGTGGACCACCGGTGTGAAATTTACGGCATGTAATGCCTTAAGAGAGAATATTATGAAAATGATATACAGGTGGTACATGACACCAGTCAAGCTAGCAAAAATCTACCATTTGTCCGATAATAAATGTTGGAAATGTAAGGAAAATGAAGGTACATTCTTTCACCTTTGGTGGACGTGCCCAAGGATAAAGGTTTTCTGGGAGATGATGTATAATGAAATGAAAAAGGTATTTAAATATACCTTCTTGAAGACACCAGAGGCCTTTCTCCTGGGCATAGTCGGCCAATTGGTGCCAAAGAAGGACAGAACTTTTTTTATGTATGCAACAACAGCAGCAAGAATACTCATCGCAAAGTATTGGAAGTCACAAGATCTACCCACTCTGGAAGAATGGCAGATGAAAGTGATGGACTATATAGAGTTGGCGGAAATGACTGGCAGAATCCGAGACCAGGGAGAAGAGTTGGTGGAAGAAGACTGGAAGAAATTCAAAGACTATTTGCAAAAATATTGTAAAATTAATGAATGTTAAAATGATGTTGGATTGAAATTAAATGGCCTTAGTTACAAGGTTAACAAGAAAATGTAAAAATGGATTGATAATGGATGAAAATATAATGCTATGATATGTTGAGATATTGAGTTAAGTTTAAAGAAAGAGGGTAAGGATTTGCTGAATTAACTATATGAATGGGAATACAAAAAAGGGAGGTGTGAGGAGGTCAGGGAAACAAGTTAAGGAGAATTTTAAAATTTGAAAAATTGATTATGTTCTTTTACTGGTAATTTCAAATTTAGTGCAACATGGTGATATATCAGTCAAAATCCCACAGTCTCATAATGCAACAGGTGCTGCAGTGTGAAACGAATTCTAGGAATAAGGACAGAGTGCTACCACTATAACCAGTAAAACTAAAGCAACAAGCACCATGTCCCAATTCAGCCATTGCAGCCCAGATCTCTAGGTAATGTTCTCCTGGTGGTTTCACGTAGGTGTTGAAAAGCATGGTGGACAAGGTGAAACCCTTTCACCCCGTAAGTCACAGGCCATGTGATGGACCAGATGTCTTCCAGCCCCACCTTCTGATCCTGGTCTTCAAATGAAATAATTGCAAACAGACCTCCACACAGATCAGTATTTGGCTCCTTGTGGCTATGTGTGCGCGCCACTCCTGATTGCTGCATTTGCCAGCCCCACCTACCCCTTTCCCCTCCCTCTCACCTGATCACCCCCAGCAACTTTTTCACCTCACATAGCTCACTTCCCCCTATTCCTTCTCCCCAAGCTACACACCCTTAATAAAGGCATTTCACAGAGCAACTTACTAAACCACTGTGTGAAGGACCTCCCAGCTCCCTTAAACAGCTAGCTTGGACCTGCCTGCCATTCCTTACACAAACTGCAGAGTGTGGTGACACCTAACATTTGTTATGTATATAGGAAGATATATATGATTTAAACCCCTGATTAAAGCTCAGAAACAACTCTCTGATGGATTTTAAAAGTAGAAGGGGGGGAAAGCGTTTTGAATTAAATTCCGATACAGTACTAATTGGCAGCCAATAGAATCACTGCTCAGTTGGTTGTGTATACAGTCATCTCCTCAGGATGCCCATTGCCTCCCCAGGATCAGAAGCTGGAAATGAAAAACAGACCTGGTTATCTTCTGCATACTAACCCACACTATGGACAGCCTCTAAGTCATTCCTGGTATGTGTTGGGGGGTGAGGGAGAGACAGACAGAGAGAGAGAGAAAACCTCACTGCATCCTTTAAGGAAGATTTTCCAGAGGGGCAGTCTGTTGTACTAAAAACTTTGAAAAGGGATTGGTTGTTTAACTGGGAGTTATATTTCTAGGAGGGGAAGAGGGGATTCCCTCTTAGCACCCTTAATAAACTACAGCTCCCACAATTCTTTGGGGGTAGTCATGGCAGTTTAACATAGTGTCATTGTGCTTTAAATGTATGGTGTGAATGTGGCCTACATTATTCTGTATCGGTAACCCTGATGAAGTCCAAAAGTTCACCACATGAATTTCCCAAGCATACTAGTTCTAAAAATAAAAAAAGCCACAACAGAATTTCAGATGTAAACGATAAATGAAATTATGGTGTATTTTGTGTATTTGCACTGGGATTCCTTCAAAACACTGACACTTTAATAAATGCCAATGCAAAGTGGAGGAGGTAATGAAACAGCACTGTCAGACTCTTTCCAGCTCCTCTTTACAACTGACAAACCTCAGCTCTTTTTGTGTCAAGGAACTGAATCTCAAAGCCTGCCATTCCTGAACAATTGTAGTATTTCTCTTTTTGGAGAGGAGACTACTGGTATGTGTATGCAGGGAATACCTTTAGCATTCCCTCTGTTCTCATTCATGTTCAAAATTATACACACCAATGTGGCATTTGGGAAGATGCATGTTTAAGTGACTCAGGAATTTTTTTAAACTCATAATTTTATTAAACTATCTTTTACTGAGTCAGACCATGGGTCCAGAGAAGTTGAACTGGTGGCACTTCTCCAGGGTCTCAAATGCCACCTATGCAGGGTCTCTCCTAACCTTCATACAATTTTTTTAAGTGGCACATCAAGAAAGTGAACATGACACCTTCTATATGTAAAGCACCTGCTCTGTTCCTGAGCTATGACCACACACTCGCAATTTCTCACAAGAAAAGGATATTCTGACTAAATATTAGGAAGTGGTTCAACAGTGGAGCAGTCCATCGGAAGGTGATGTACTTTCGTTGGAGGTGTTTAAGCTGAGGTTGGATGGCCATCTGTCAAGGATTTTTCTGCTGTGATTCCTACATTGCAGGGGGTTGGACTAGATGGCTCTTGGGTCATTTCCGATTCTATGATTACCCACAAACAGAAGTGAGAGGCGCAATGCAGGGATGCAACCTTCTCCAACTTAGCTGTTGCTCATTTATCCCAACCCTAACATGCCACACTACTGAACATCAGACATGAAAATGCTAGAACTGAAAAAGAGGAGAATGAGGGCAGAGGGAGGGAGGCAAAGGGGGTAAGGGATTGTAGTGCTTTATTATAAAAAGTGAAAACCTTAAAATAGTTTGTTTTTCTAAAGCATGGAGGCTAGCTTTTCCAGTGGTAGCACTGAATGCACTCCAGGCTAAAATACAAGAGGTACCATCTGCATTGTCATCCCACCAACTTTTGAAGACTCACCTGTTTTGCTAAGCATTCCCTTGATCTTTCAACCAGAGTCTCCTGCTGGACTAGATAAGTCTTTGACTGGATCCATCAGGGCTCTGCTTCTGTTTGGAAATGTGCTGCCCTTACATCAGTGTCTCATTTCCCACTAAATGTGTTCAGAATGGAGACAGAAGCCAAAACACAACATCATAAATGATATTTTTAAAAAATAAACAATACTTTAATGGACGTGGTGCTTCCCATCCCTTTCGCATCAAGAAACCTAGTTCAGATGGAGACCGGTTTTGAATTCCAGAAGGCTTTGGCACATTAGATTACAGAAATGTTTGAGGAAACTTGTGCCCCCTTAAATGCAGTACCTACTAAAACTGACCAGATTTGATAACAATATGTCAGCTGTTGGTAGCCTATGTGAAACAAGTGGGTGGTCTCAATGTGACTAGTAGCAGCCTATTGTCTCCATCATGAAAACACCATCACAAATGACACTAATCGGCATCCTTGTTTGCAATCTTATTAGAGAGATCAAGGCATGAATGAATATAGAGAAAGAACTGCCCTCTCAGGTCCAGGGGTGGCCTCCCCAGAATGGAGCTCAGGCCAAAGCTCACAGAGAGGGCAGCGTGGGCAAACGTAGATTTTCAGGCTATACCTGTTTACTTTCCCATTTCCAAGAATGTTGATATTTTTCTCTATTGAAAAGAAAAATCAATGAAAAATAAAACAAATAAGGGACTTTTAAGACGTTTTTTAAAAGTATAATTACCTTAAATGCAAGTTTCTCACTGGGTCACATCTCTTTATTTAACGCAGTGGTTTAGTGATTCCTAAAGGAAATGATTATGTCTCTTTGTTCTCTAAACAAATAAGTTGTGTGTTCTTTATCCTCTGCAGTAGCTGATAATATGATAGGTACAGCTCTAAGGAATAATTATACTAAATGGCCGTACATACCTCAAAAGACTGAATCCATCTATTATGCAGAATTCCCTACAGAAATCTTAGAAATCTTATATGCATTGATTGCTAGTTAGCATTAGAAAGACTTTTGCAAGCTGAATTCACGATACAAGTAAGAACTATTTGCATTAGCAAACAGGCAATACAGGCTAGCTGATAAGTACGTGGTGAAATAATGCAATTAATATAGTTATGTCTGTTAATTAGTGTTTGCTGACTGCTAAAAGAAGATACCTGTTAGGAGACAAAGTTATTTTCCTGATAGGACCCATCTTGTCAAACTAAGGTGGACCCACTTTTGATCTAATTAAAACTGGCAGAGGAGAGACGACTGAAAACTTGTGCCACTCTGACATGCATTTGCATATTCATATATAAGATAGATTGATATTTGGCAATTAACATGGGCCAACGAGAATAAAACCTAATTAGTAAACATGCGTTCTTTATTAACTTTTGGGTCGCGCTTCTGTTGTGTCCCAAAATGACTGAACAGAAGGGCCTTTTCAAGGGAGGGGGGGAAGTTAGGAAGCCATTTTTCATTCAAAGTTTCTCTGCTGATTGTTTCCATACATGCTCATGACTCATATCAGTGGCCTGAGACAGACAGTTACTTGAGATGCAGTTCCATAGCTCCTTCCTGGTCTTTCGGCAGTAGTGCAAAGCTCACCTGCTCCAGAACAGGCATATGTTGTAGAGCAACTGGAAATGTGTCATATTTCTTTGTCACAGCTGCACTACCACAAAATTGTGTGGCCCTGCCCCCAAAAACGTATCGTAAAGCTGGGAAATGTTCAGAAAACAGCAACAAAAGTGATCAAGGGGATGAAGCAGCTCCCCCCATGAGGAAAAGGTTGCAGCATTTTGACCTCTTCCAGTTTAGGGAAAAGGAGAGTTAGAGGAGACACGACAGAGAAATAAAATTACACAGAGTGTAGAGAAAGTGGATAGAACTCAGGGACATCCCTGAAGCAGAATGTTGGAAGATTCCGGACAGACCAAAGAAAGTTAAACTATGGAATTAACTGCCACAAGAGATTATGATGACCACCTACTTTTATGGCTTTTAGAAATATTTAGACCAATTCATAGAGAAAACTGGAATAAAATGAATTGATTTCTCTACTGTGATAGCTAGTATGGTGATTAAGAGTAATGTTAACAATAGCCATGCTCAATTTTTTAATTTATTTTTTTTAAAGCATGCCTCTATTTTCATTTCTATTTTCAAGATAAAGCAGCTCTAAAACGTACTCCCCATCCAGACTGGAGGTTGGTTTCCCCAGATTGCTCATTCTCACACCAACACCAGAATAAAGAGAAAATATAGTATTGGGAATACCTTAATCATCATAAGGATCTGCAACAAGCAATAACTACTTAACATTATTACAACCCGCAGGTAGGCACCCTAAGAGGAACAAGGAGACCCTTTGTTTCTTATTAGGCAATACCATCCGTTCTTGATGTACTGAATAAGTGAGATAGCTGATCTGTGAGTATCACTGCTCATTCACCGAATGGTGGAACAGAGGGACTACTGGGATGCTGCACTGCTCTGCACCCCCCACTTGAATACCCTCCAATATTTCTCTAATGAAAATAGGGACATGACATCCTAAGAAAACGTGGGGCATTCAGGGATCAAATAAAAAACTGGGGTGCCCTCTCTAAATCTGGAACATCCCTGAAAAATAGGGACACTTGAAGCAGGCTTCCTCAAACTCTGCCCTCCAGATGTTTTAAGACTACAATCCCTAACCACTGGCCCTGCTAGCTAGGGATTATGTAGGCCAAAAACATCTGGAGGGCTGAGTTTGAGGAAGCCCGACTTGGAGGGTCTGCATTTGCAGTGGACTAAAGCCTTCAGGGTCCAATGGCAGCTCTCTTCCCACCTTTCAATCTGGCCAGGATGTGGATGTGGGGTGGAAAGCTATCCCTTCACTTTCCAGGTGCCTCAGAGTGCTCAACGGAGTAGCCTCCCTTACGCCCTCCTTGCAAGCACTTCCTGGCATGTGTGACCAAATGAAGGAAACAATCAGCTAAATCACATACTAATGATGCCTACGAATGTCAGACATTGGTATGCTGCTTTAGGTGCTATAAACCTTTTTCAGTTCATCAAACCTATCCAGTGTCATAATTTAGGTAACTTCAAACATAGAACAGAAACCTAGAAAAGTACAGGAAGAGTGGTGATGACAAACGGGATACAGAGAGGTTTGTTGGTCCGTAATGAATGCACCCAACGTTGAGGACCACGTAATCCATAGGAAATCGCCAGGCTGACCTCTAGGAGAGTGTGCAGTTTCTTACAGTGCAATCCTGCTTAGGTTCTACTGGGAAGTAAGCCCCATTGCTTTCAATCAAATTCTGTGTCACGTAAATGTGTTTAGGATTCTATCCTACACATAAGCAAACTGAAACTCATCAATGGCTAACAAAGTAACACCACAGCCAGAATCCAAGCAGCTTTTTTCCTTCTATCCATTCCTTCTTCATCTTTGACAGACATGAGGAATAGGTGGTTTTTCAGTGAAATCATTTATGACCATTATGAAATGCCTTTGAAAATGTTCATGGACAGAGGACAGAAAATATATTATTATGCTGACCTGGGGGCGGGGTGAAAATGGCAATAGGACCATAATTAAATGTAATTATATATGTGTGCAACTGATCGTGAACTTTCATCTTCAGGTAAATAACCTTTTTTCAGTAGGGAAGGTGAAATTGCCTCATTGACTATTATCTCTTTACCTGCCTGTCTGTGTTTGCCTAATATATCTGTTAATCTTTAACTAAATGGGAGAAAAATCAGATTCATAGAATCCATTTGCAAAATGAGAAGACACCAACTTTCCTCTTATGTACAGGTATTTATTTTAACCAACTTCAATGAAAAAGAGTGCAGTACACTTAATCACCTTCAATCAATGTCAACCACATTACTAGTTAATGGGAGTTTATACTGCATAATATTATTTCCTTTGTGTGAAGCATTTTCTGACATGTTACATTTAGTTAAATGACTTGTCACTGTGTATTTTACATGAGAGGAAAAAAGAAATATAAAAATACATTAAGTGAACTTGCAGAAACCATGATAGAGAATCAATTCTTTAATATGATTACATAAAGAATTAATTATGGATTACAGAAAGTGCAAATAAACCTTTGAACTAAAACTGGGCAAAGTATACTCAGCACACTGAATGCCCAACATAATTTGACCTTTTAATTTTGCAAGCTGCTTTTAAACAGATTGTAGTTTCTGTAGAATTGTCCTAAGTGCCTATTTCTGACATAATGTTTCCCACCCCCTCTGTATGGAACAATAATTGTGCAAGAATTATGGTGAGGGAATGCTACATCAGGATGCAATACTGACAAGGATTTTGAAAGAAAAATGTGAAAACAAGAGGCTAGATTCCACGATAACCCCACTTTTGAAATTTGCCCCACAACAACCATGAAGTTTCTGACTTTCATTACTCCAAAAGTGTTTTTGATGTGAGGGAAATATAGAGTAGACTTGGCCTTAGCCGTTTCTCTGTTGCGAATGTTCAGGTTGGGCATGTCATGTCTTATGCCACCATGACAGCACTGTGCTTGCATGAGATAGAGTTAGCAACAGCCTTTGAGGAACCCTGGGGTTTGCAGAAGAAAAAACCTCTTAAGTGGGGGGGGGGCTCCCTCGAACAGCCCAAAGGTGACTGAGCATGTTCAATGGTGCCCTGACTTGGTCTAAACCTGGTTTGGTTATGCAGCCAGAGACAAGGGGAAAGCTAGCTCCAAGACTAGGACTGACTAAACTCTGAAGGGTTACAAAATCAGTTGAACTGGCCACCCATACACTACCAAGCCTGGATCAAGTTATTAATTTATGGGGCCCTTAACAATTTGGGTCCAGAATAGATTAAGGACTGCCTGAATCATTATATTCCTGCCCTACCTCTGAGGTCTTTGGGTGAGTCACTGTTAGTGGTCCCCCATGGCTCAGATGCATGGGAGCAGAAAGTTTTCATGTGGAGGACTCATAAGATTCAGTTGCAGGAATCTGTCTAGGAACGAGAATAGGTGAACCAGCTCAAGTCCTTTCTATGTCAGGTTTCCTGGCACTGAAGCATAGGCATGCTTTGTCTCATTTTTCAAGTTTATAAAAGAATACATGGAAAATCTATGTAAATTGCATACACACTCTTCCTGTAAAATACACTTTTTTTTAGTGCTTTTCAATATTGTTTCCCCCTAAAGTATGCATTTTAAATATAAAAGTCCTATTTTTGTGCACATTTTGGAGGACTGTAGTATTGCAAAATCCGGATAAGCGCATAATATGACTGAAATTTGCATACCAATTCACAAGCAAGTTCTGCAATGTTGATTCAGGTTGGTCCGGTTAGTTCAAATCAACATTGAAAATTCCCCCCATCCCCCCCCCCTCTTCTCAGCTCTAATTATCCCTTTAGGATTGCCATGCCATGATACCTCAGCATTACTTTTTCCTTACCTCCTCTTTCTTTAACTCCAGGTCTTTGCCCCCACCCCATTATTTGGGTGTCCCACTTCCTTTGATCAATACCTCTTAGCCTCCCTCCCTCCCTCCCCCTAGCAGAAAATCTTTCCTGGTTATTAGTACTGTGAAATTTCTTCCAATCTCTCTCTCATTAGCCCTTTTCTTTGCCTTACCTGCTATTGTGTTTCAGCTAGCCTTTTATGTTGCTGTACATACCATTTCCTGATTGGTTTCCCTATACCTGAACACCTTCTCCTCCCAAAATACACCAGTTCAATGAAGCTGTCATTTGTGCATGAGCTGCCAGCTGCACATGTGCAATCTTTATGATACACTGGTATAGAAATATTTTTATAAATAATAAATTAATAAATAATAAATAAATAAATACGGTAGGCAGATCAAATACAGTGATACCTCGGGTTAAGAACTTAATTTGTTCTGGAGGTCCTTTCGTAACCTGAAACTGTTCTTAACCTGAGGTACCACTTTAGCTAATGGGGCCTCCAGCTGCCGCTGTGCCACTGTCACACGATTTCTGTTCTCATCCTGAAGCAAAGTTCTTAACCCGAGGTACTGTTTCTGGGTTAGCAGAGTCTGTAACCTGAAGCATCTGTAACCTGAAGCATCTGGTAACCCAAGGTACCACTGTACTCTGTATCTCACCCATGCGAATTTCAATGAAATGTCACATATGCACATGCACCTTTGACAAATTTCAAACGCAAATTCATTTTTCATTGATGGAGAATGTTTAGAAAAAACACAGGAGAAATTTTCAACACATAGCTATTATTTCGACCAACTACTGTGCTCTTTTTTTAGCCAGGTGGGTAAATTTGATCCTTATTAATATGTGAACATTTTATGTATTTTGTACTGTCATTGTTGTTACTTTTTTCTCTCCTGGCTTTGAGACTTTTTATTATTAAAAGTGACCAATAAATGAAATAAATAGATTTTTTGATTTTTTTAAAAAATGTGACAAATCAATAAAGGGGGGAACGTTAGTGAAATGTTTATGTGAATCAGAAAAGAAGAAACCTTTTCTTTTTTTTATGTGAATCTAAAGTTTTGGTCTCATGATGAGCAGTCCATGGTGCCATCAAGGACCAACTTGGGGGCAGATGTCCCCCACTAAGCAGAACGAGCAAAATGTACCCCCTTCTGCCATTCACGCAGGGCTCAATTTCCATTTAAGGAAGGGACCCCATAGAACCATTCACTCCAGAGTCTAAATTTACCTAACTGCACCACTGTGGGCACCTGAGCATTTGTTTTATTATTAGCAAACCAAATGAATGAATACAGACAGGTTGGGAAACACGAGTCTCCCTCCCTCCCTCCTTCCCTCCTTATGAGCTTAAAGCTGAGAGCAAGCGCAGCCAGCCAGGCACACATAACCTGCTTCAGAAGATGCCAGGTACCAGAGAGTTAAAACACTTGCTCATTGGCTTTCTCTGCTCCTATTTTAATTTGCTCTCGCGCTCTCTCTCTCTTTTTAGACAGCTCTGTGAAGACAGCCTGGTTCGCTGCCTCACCATACTAATGAGACTCATCCATCTGCCTCTGTCATTGCCAGCCTCTCCTTTCTGCTGAAAGTCAGAGATGAACGCTCAGGACAGGTCCTTTCTAGGCTGCAGTACTTAATCATTTCTAAACACGCTAGATGGCCTCAGGCAGTGAAGGCAACAGGCATTTAACCCAGGCTTGGCAGCTATGGCTTCTGCACATTCTGGCTGTAAACCTTGATAATGAAAAGTAGCTGCGCTTTTACTCTCCACTTAACCAGATGCTCTTTGCTTCTTGGGGCAAGAGGTTAAATAGATATAAGAACCCATGCTAGTTTGGCGGCCTTTTATTTGAAGTCCGTATAAGAGCATGGAATAGAACACGCTGCTCTTTTGAGCTCTACCTCTTGGGACCTCATATTTAGGCATCTGTCCGCTAACTACACTGGAATATAACCTTCTCACCCAAAGCTTTTCCCCCATTGCTTTTAAAGTAACAATGAATAGAGTCCAGAGCCATAATTTTTCCACATAATAATTTGATGATCTGTTTTTACAGTAAAACTGGACAGAAGGGGTTTTATTAGTGTTATAAACGGTAAGACATAGATAACAATGAATATATTTTTTAAAAAAACTTTTTCCCCATTGTGGTTTGAGCCTCTGATTTATTTTTCCACTCCATCTACCACTCCATATGTCTTCAGAATCTGCCTTTTTCCCAGAGCTGATGTTGGTATAAAGCAATTGTCTGGGATGTGTAAGAATTAAGTATCCCATCATTCAGACTAGACATGCAATTAGAAGAGTTCCACTAATTTCCACTGCTGAGACCCTGTCACTTTAATTTATCCTTACTTTCCAGCATTTAGGTCTTCTCTGGGTTGAGGCCAAAGGGTTTTTACATAGTTTCAGGCAATGATGGTGCTATAAAGGCTGGAGCTACAGGGGGGTAGCATGGCTGCCTGTGGGGGTGCTTCTGAGAGAAGGGGTACAATATGAATTGGTCTAATGAAACAAACATAGCTGGGGGACGGTATGCACACATGCCTTAAAAACCACAAGCCAACACTGGTATAAGGATGCTTAATCCCACTGATTTAACTTTTGAGTTGTACTGTGGCCCTAATATACTTTCCATACAGGAAGCCCTCACCCCACCCAAGGATGTACAGTATATGGGGTTTTAAAGGTATATTCACCATACATTATTTTTGATCTAGGAACGAACAAATGAATTTTGCTTTCTTGCTCTTCCAGAGCTACGTTCAATTTACTACATTAATGCATCGGTCTACAAGTAAGCTCTCACGAAAATTCATCAGCATCTTGGTGCCAATTTCCACTAATATTCACATTTCTATGCAATTTTCTTAATATACAAATTTCGCAAGCAATTTATCCCAATATAATGTAGTTGTTTTTTGCATGTTTTCACTAATCTATGCCTCTTAGGCACACTTTCTCCTAATATAAACTTCTTTTTTTCTTCTTTTGGTCTGGAGATCTGTGCTGCAAAATTTGTAACAGTGCAAATTTCAAACGATAGCTGAGTTTCCATTCACATTTTGTTTCAGGAACTGAAAGTTAGGTAGGTTTGGTTTCAAATCTCTCCTCAGTCCATCCTCCTTCATTTTTAGCAACTGAATTTCACTTTCCCAGTTCTCATCAATGACTTCATGAGGCTACATATAGAAGCAAGGAACAGCCATAACTTTAGATCTTTCGCCACCCTGTCTCAGAATGGAATCAGGCTCATGAAATATTGCATATACCTTTCATGCATAGGCATCACAGCATGTACTGTGCAAGTAAACTGAGCTGAATTAGATACTTTTTCTTCAGTAGCATAACTGCAATTGCAAAGCTAATTCATTGGCTCCTCTACCCCATCACAAACAGGTGACTTGAAAAGGAAGAAAGTCTTTGTAGTAACTGAGCCCCAAATTGCAAAGGATAATTTCTGCCTATTCTCATTTGAAATAGAAGATGCTTCATGTCAGTTGTCAGTTTCTGAAAGGCAAATAGTTGTTTTGAGGTGCACTCATACCCCACCGTAAAGCCTAGACCAATTCTGCAGTCGCTGCCATTATTTACAATGGTAAAGGGTGGGGGAGAGGAAAAGAGGACAACTTCAAATGCTAATAAGCAATAATAGCAGAGCATTCCCTCCTCCCACAAACCAGGAACAGATTCTTCTGTTGTTATTATGCGTAAATCTCTTGAGAAGTGTGGGGGGGGGGAATCAAGGAGAAGGAATTATATCAGGTAACCTACATATCAGCAGGGTTATTTCTCCTGTAAGTGCTTTTTCAGGTATTCTATCAGAATTAAGTCACACCTCTTTCAATTCAATAGCACAATAAATACTAGGCAGTTCCATTAGGAAAAGGAAAATGGCATATCCCAAAATACTGTCAGGAAAAGGGTATGATCAGCATGCCGTCCTGGGGCTCAGAGATTTTTTTAGAGGAGATTTGATAATATTATTTTATCAGTAGAAGCAGTTCTACAGTGCAGACAAAATAATTTTCAAACGAACAATCAGGGAGATTTAAAGTTGCCCAGAGTATCAGAAATTTAGGATTTGGGAGAGCAGGGATCTTGGAAAGAATTCTGGTGCCACATCACCCCTGGGGCTGTATTTGAGATCTGTTTGTTAACAAATGTGTATACTGCTTGGCTATAAATAAATCATCTCAGTGGTTTACAAAGTACATAAAACATATATTAAAAATTATCAGTAGAAATCAGAAATAAAAACAAGTTTATAAAAAGGCAACATGAATCAAATTAATAGTTAATAGAGACACACTCAAAACTAAAATTCCAGATTAAAATATATATCATCCTGATAAGGTCTATTAGGTTTGCCTAAACATAAACATTTTTGGCAGGTATTGAAAATAATACAGCCAAGATGCCTGCCCAAGATCAAGGGGCAGGAAGTTCCAGAGTGTAGAAGAAACCACATTAAAAAACAGGTCCCTTCATTGTTTCTTGCATGGTTATCTCTTGCATTTGCTACAGACATGGAGTCCCACACAAGGAGATGCTGCGAAAATGAGTCCTCCTGCTCAGAGTCCCAATGAGCTGTTCCTTCCATGTAGGTCATTCCACTCCTTTTTCTCCCCCCCCCCCGTGTTCATTTTTCTTTCCCAAACATCCCTTTACATTCTGTGGCTACTGAGCATGCTCAGTCCTTACTGGGTTGTGTTTTAGGACCCTCCCCCATTCCTTTCTTAGGCTTTCTTTTAAAATATTTATTTTTGTCCTATAAACATCAGGGTTCCCTCAAGCATGCTGGAACCTCCATCTTGTTTCTCAATGGCCTTGCTTTGACTGCTTGGAGGCAGCCCCTCCACTTGAATTTGCTACTGAAGGAGCGATCTTCATTAGATTTCATGTGTTTGCCACCGAGTTTCAGCACTTTTATATTTGGGGGCTTAAAAGATGTGCTAACCATGCCAATGTAAAATGGCATGGACCAGAAATAGATAGATAGATAGATAGATTGATTGATTGATTGATTGATTCCTTCATCCATGTTTAGTAGTATGCTTGGTGCCTTGTCAAACCTTGGAGAGCAATGTATCAATGTTTTCAGATGGAGATTTGCCAGTATTGAACAAATAGCTCCCATTAGGGTGATGGGAGCTTAAGCCATAGGTGTTTCTCTTCTGTCCAAGTCTGGATTCATTGGGGGGGGGGAGAGAAAGACAGTTCCTGTGGCATCAAACAAGGGCAGCATATGATATTTCAGCAGTCAGTAATCAAGAGTCATAACAAGGTTTGACGGCCTGTTTTCAGACATATTAAAGATTAAATCTCCCCCATCCTCCCTCAAAACAGTGCATTGTAATAACACTGCTTTTATGCCTCGTAATAAATACCGCAATATTGTCCACTCAGGATAAAGAGGCTGACATTTTAATCAAAGGGATTTGAGCCTTTAGCATGCATATTAGGTGTATATGTCCATTTAATCGTTAATAACAATAGACATCCCGTGTGTCAGATCCATAAGTTAGGCTGTGATATAGGTGCTCCCGAGAAATAAACCCATGTGGTCTGAAACAGTTGCCCTGCCCTACGTTTCTTAAATGCCACCCAACCATTGAAGATTAATAGTTTGTGAAAGGGCCGATACAATACAGCCCTGTTGGCCTGTATACTAACCCAGAAAGACAAAGGCTTTCATTTTGTACTTCACAGCTCCATACTTGCCTAAATAGAGTTACTAGTTGCCTAATGAATGTTAGCTGCAGTACTCCCTGTGGTCAATGGGGCTGTTGTTTAATGAATTGCTTAATGTGGTTGATTACTGCTACAATGCAAAATGAGGGAAACAGCCAGGGAGATTTGAGAGTCTCGCTAGAGAATATGATGAAAATGAATAGGATCAATAGGAACCTTTTGCTCCACTCTGAACAAGCGCATCATAGTCTGTCTCACTGCAGCTAATGTAATTCTAGGTCTTGTTCTTTTTTAAAATAATAAAAAACACTAATAATAATTCACAAATATATATATCTCGTTTGACATTGAATTCTAGGGCTCGCTTTCCTGGAGTTATAAATGTTCCCCTGACTCCAGTCCTGGTTACTCACATGGACAGATAAATTAATTAGGAAAACTTTTATGCCAATTACTTTATGCCCTTGGCTTTCGTATGTTTTTGAAGAGCAGCAGCTAATTAAAGATATGATTCATAATTACTGGTCGATAGAGGAGTTGAGTAATAGAATCAGGAACTGCTCCAAAAAATTATCCATCACATCACTGGTAATTGTTACATAATACATAAAGATGTCAAAATTCAAGTTAAAAAATCACTTGCTTGTGAGAGATTTGTTCAGAAAGGGTTTTGCTTCTGTAAGTATGTGCTTTGGCTTCAGTTTAGGATGCGGGGCACTTTGATGTCAAATTTAGCACTGGCTTTTTCCCAAAACTCTTAAGCATGAATACAAATATTTCACTTGCATAAGTGCACAGTTCCTACATAATGTATCATCTGACGATATTCGCACATGCAAGTCATCACTTACAAGTAAGATCGCAGAACAGGGCAGTTCTCCACATTATCACAGCAAATACATAATTCCATGCTTGCTAAAATAATATAAATGCAGGTATATGAGCATCTATAGGTTGAGAATGGCATTTCCACCATTAGTGGGCGAGAATTTGCTCCACATCCACTTACCTGAAGGAGATGCTAATAAGTTTCCCAAGGAGAGGGGATGAACTCACCTGGTGTGAGTTGATTGATTCCAGGGGAGAGGTTCAGTCCAACAGGCAATACTTTATCCTTATCAAACCCACCAGTTCTCCCCTGCAAATGGTTCCTAGAAATGGTTTATATCTGGTCTCAGACCTTCACAAGGGGAAGAAACAGTGAGAATTAGCAAATGGGCGAAGAGTTATGCTCATCTTGCTGTTTCTACCCTGCACTTGTCCCCCAGTCACACATGTTATTGCTATGAAACAAGCACAGGATTATGAATCCAGGTTTTGACTCCTAGAGTAGCATCAACAAAGTAGTTCCATTAGCGCTGGTGCAATGGAACTTCTCCTCTCCCTGCGCATTCCTGCATCATTCCCAAACCAGGCCTATACCCCAACTGAAATGGATCTAGAAAATCAGTTTCTTCTAAGAGCGCTTCTTACTCATGTAGTTTATACACTGATGAAGGCATTTAGCATAGAAGCAAAAGTAATTTGGAATAGCCATTTCCCATTCCTGGGGAGATAACGTTGCGGGGCAGGATAGCCCCAGTGCCATTAGGAGTCCTCGGCCGCATCATCCCTTGGGCTGACCAATCCAGTCAGTCAGGGGGCGTGGCTTGGGCTATTTAAACTGTCCGTGGTCGAGGACTCACCCCTTTTCTGCTTCCTGCTCGCTCAGTTCAGACAGGCAACTACAATTCTGAAAACCTATTTATTTCTGGTTCATTGTTGGTCATTTGTTCTGTATCCTATGCTTTTATGCTTTTGTGATATTTCAGTGATGTTTATTGTATGCCACCTTGATATTTCTTATGAGTTGGTGGTTTAGATATAGTTTTATAACTACAAATAAATATGCTTGGTACACTTTTACCCCTTTGTATTTTTTAGTCAAATGCACATTTCCACAATTTTTTAATCACTTTTAAAAAGTATATATATAAGCTGCTGCCTCACTCTTCCTCCAAGGAGCCACAAGCTGAACCCCCAGCCCCCCCTTATAGCAACAGGTTCAGCACCATCTTCTGCCTGCCATTCACTAGGCCTTTGATCGTGACTTCGATTTCAGATGCATCAAATGAACACAACCTTGGCAAGAAACCACCATAATATTATGCCTAGACTAAAATGGTATCTGAATAAGAAGAAAAAATTAAGTGGGTGATATCACTAAAACATTGTAGGGTGATTTATGGCTGTTTAATGCGAGGGAAATGTAACATCTGAGGAAGGCCAGTGTTTTTCCTACCCTTACACAAGAATTTGAGGCAGAGCAATAAAACCTAAAACGTCTGAGCCATGTGCATTCAGCACGACGTAATCTTCCTCTTATAGCACACTCTTTTCCTGGCATATCCTAGCTCTATTTATCATTCATATAGCACTTTCATGTGGTGGAGTGCAGGGTGGAGGAAGAAAATGGGGGAAGAAAGAGAAAGGAAGAAAAGTCATTTAAGCCCATGTACATTAAGAGGGTCAGTTTGTGGCAAATGAGCACACACAAACACACACACACCCCATAGGTTATAAGTTCAAGTCAACTGTATAAAATGCTTTAGAAGGAACATCACAACAAATGCCAACAAATTTATAAACCCACACATAAAGGCTACAGTCTTTTGCATACTTACGTACCTGGGAGTAAGTCCCACAGAACCACCCAGACATACACAGACATACTTGACAGTAGACACTTTTAAAATGTATGTATATAAGCTGCTGCCTCACTCTTCCTCCAAACAGCCACAAGTTGAACCGCCCCCCCCCCTTATAGGAACAGGCCTGCCTTGTTGTTCAGCACCATCTTCTGCCTGACTCATAGGATTGCTCTGAAAGCTTCTTATTTGGTGTAGGTACAATTGACTCCTTCTCCTCATGCAAACCCCTCATGATGGCAGCCCCACAGCCACACCACCATAGAAAATTAAAACAATGCAACTCATTTTTTCTATTACAAAAAGTTAAATTATAATACAAATGTTTCCTACAACCTCAGGTAGGATGTGGTATACAATGACCCAACAAGATGTAATGTAAGAAGAGATCTATGATTAGTTATCTTAGGAATGGATAGGGGAGGAAGCTTGATTTATTCGTTGTGGTGTTTCTCTAAATTAAATTTCGCACTCCTCACCCCCAAAGCCACTTTAGCTTTAGCATAAATTCTTTCTTGTAATAACCAGCACACAGCTAGCCAAGGCCACAGACTTCCCCTTCACAAGTTTTTTATCAATGTTAGGAATAAGGGTGGTTGCTGCAGTAGGGACCCAATATCCATGTCTGAAATAGTAGAGGCACATATGCAGTTCTTGTCATCATGTTTGGGAGGCCCTCAGAAGCTTTAATACAGGTGTGGTGCCTGGGAGCTGTCCAAGGTACCTATAACTGCAATTCCCATTAAATCCAGCATCTTTTATATTGACCTAACAGGAATGTATGTATGCATTTAGTACTTTTATCCAGCGGTACCTTTATCCCCCTTTACACTCCCACAAGAGCGTTAAAAGACACAATATTAGAAAAGCAATATAATTTGAAACAACAGCACACACACACACAAAAATCACTAATACAGACCAAAGAGAATAAAAAGTTAATCAGGTATCAGGCCAAATGCTTCCCTAAACAGAACAGACTTTTCCGGGTGGTGGGAACCCATAAGCAAGAAGATGAGATAAAGCAGTCTGGGTGCTACCACTGAACAGAAACTTCCCCTTATTCCCAATAACCACACTTAGCTGGTGTTGGGACACAACATAGATGAGACAGTCGGAGAAATAAGCAGGAGGTTGGGATCATGCAGATTAACAGAAAGACTCACAATCCACTTTTGGTTTTTACCTGTCTTGTTTTCGTGGAGAATGCGGTGCTCTATTCTTTTACAGTGCTCCAATGAAAGAGAAAGCATTTTCTCACTGGATGGGGAATAGGAGACACTGAGCTCTAACATTTCGGTGTGGATTTTTTTATTCCCTAACTGTAGAGCCACTACAAAGCTGACACTCCATGTATACAACATTCATGTATGGTTTTGTGTGAGAGTGTCATGGGGTGCCTTAATGAGTGCAGACCTGTAGATGTTTGAGTACATCCATTTGAAGATTTCCCTTTTCTGTGGCATGTCTAAACAGAACTCATGGCAGGTGGGAGATGTTGCTTCATGTAGGTGCATCTGAAACCATATGTAAATTCCTGTTGTATGGAAGAGTAAAAAGCAAGAAAGGTAGGCAGAAGTGACACATTCCTGCCTCAGAGTTTCTCGTGACATCTAGAGCTGATCTGAGATTATTCAGGTATGTGGTTTCTGTGAGAGCTAAATCACCAATGAATGCAATACAGTGACCACAAACCATTGCCTCATTGTGGGGTTATGGCTCCAGGCTCCAGGGAGTCTTCTATTGCCTGGGTTATTGCAACATGCTGCAGAAAACATTTCTGAATCTGAGAAAACTATGCTTTTCATCGTCTTATCTTTTCACCTTCAAAATGTTCTCATGGAGGAAACTTTCAACCAGATAAGATTTTTGTCACTTCTTGGATTTCAGCTAATTATACACTTTCAAGGAGAAGGGATCATTTATTCTGCATGGGTTGGCTTCTTTCTGCCATGGTATAAATATTATTTTTACAAAATTTGAAATAATATGGTACATGCCACCCACATGTCAGATATAATCACAATATTAAAGAAGATGTGCTTCTAGGGAACTTTGCATCATCATTATTTTGTCACCTGTCTGAAGTCAACAGCACCACGTCTAATGTTGAGTCATATTCCTAGTGAAAATATCATGGGCTTCATATAATGTAAAACTTTCATTAGCAACAGAGAGCATTAATTATGGCCTGTGAAATCCCAAACAATCTTATGATGAACAATGTTAAGATGCATTGTCTGCAGAGTGGACTGCACTGCCATACACAGTGTCATTTATGTTTCCATGGACATGCTCCAACTGCTTCACAAATCAGCTCATATGTTAAAACACCAATTGCCACATCTGTGCCTCCTTATTCAGGGACAGAGCACATGTTAGCATCCAATAATTTAATTTTGAAAAGATCCCCATTCCTTCACCCCCCCCAAAAAAAACCATTGGCTCTACAGGTAAATTGCCAGATGGTAGATGGACAGAATTGTCTAGGACAGTGATGGCCAAACTTGGCCCTCCAGCTGTTTTGGGACTACAACTCCCATCATCCCTGACCACTGGTCCTGTTAACTAGGGATGGTGGGAGTTGTAGTCCCAAAACAGCTGGAGGGCCAAGTTTGGCCATCACTGGTCTAGGACAATTCTACCTCTGCTGCATTGCCTGTAGCTCAGTTCATACAATTCCTCAGGATGACCATGTCTTTGCTCCATAACCCCAGAACTATTATTTAGCCCTGGTTAACAGAAGAAAGAAGTGATGCTTGTAATTTGGGTTCAGTTCCCCTCCAACCAAGCAGATGACCAGAATTGTAGCTTACTGCTTTGTGCTATATGCATCTTCTGGAACAGGTGGAACTGGATGCTGCAGGAAAGGTACTGAGTATGCAATGAACTGGAAAGGAGTAGCAGAAGAGATATGGCATTGAGGTGAGAGGGGGCTCAAAAGGAACCTCACAGTGTTTAAGGCCAGGTGGTGCTGTGTGCTGGTGGGGGATTGGTGGGGGTGGGTTGAATGAGGGGAAGGCAGGAATGTTGACCAAGGGATAGAGTGTCTAAAGGACATAGACAGTGGCCTGAAAAGTGGGAATATGGAGAAACAATTAAATAATGGATTGAAGAAAGGAACCAAGGGAAAATAGGACTAGGACAAAACTTGACACATGGCCTGGAGACAGGGGGACCATGCATTACTAGACAGAAAGATGCCAATGGCACATAGGGTTATGCAGCCTAGACCCTTACAGGGCAATTCTTCAGGTTGTAGTTTCTATTGTCACTATAGCATTGTGACCTGAAAATCTTAAAGGGGCACAACAGACCTAAAAGCAGTGGGTAGTACGTTGTGGTAGGGTCTTAATTTCACATATTAGTTTAAACTAACTATCCAGTTCTTTGGTTGAAGTCTTCTAGTACCTTTTACAGACTATTTTGTCTTGGAAACTTGCAATAATATTTGACCTATTGTCAAATACATTGCTTCCTTTGCACCTTTATTTCCCTCCCACATCACTTTCTCAGTGGACTATAAGTCTTGGGGTCTTTTTACAATTTTTTGTGCAACCTTTTGTACTTGCAATTGCTTTAGAAAAACAGAAAGATTATATGAAGAAGACAACGACAAGGTGTCATGATTGATCTGGTCAACCCTAATGTGCCTTAAATCCCACTTTAAATAATAGAAAGTTATATGGATGGAAACTAGGCATTCAGATATGCTGCTCTCACTCTAGAGCCAATAAGAAGAGGAGTGGTCATTGAGCAAAGAACATTTTTGAAAATCTTCACAATATTTTTGAAAATCTTCACAAACGTGATGCAGCCTCATGCCATGTGTTAGTTATATTTATTCTGCAGTTTTATATACACATAGCTGGGAGTAAGTCCCATTGGTCTTCTGATCAGGCCTGCAAAGAATTGCACAGTAATCCAATCAGCTGAGAAAATGACATTTCCCTTATAACTAAATATTGCTGCTTCTTGAATGCTGGGAATTCTCCATCTACACCATCGGGGGGGTAGGTGTTGCAGCAAATCAATAGCAGCTCACAATTTAGAAATAATATTTTCTGGAGAAGCCCCAATATTTGAATCCATCTCCAGATTTTGAGCCAAATTTGCCAGTGTGCAGATAAATATTTATTCTTATGCCCACATTTTCTTTAGTTAACTGCTCATCTCATTTTTTCATAATACAGAAAATAGCAATTTCAGGTTGATCACCTTAACAATTAAAATTAGTTTTTCCAATAAGAGTTCAATAGATTATTCTCATTACATAAATGTGATTGTTCCAGTCACCTGTAATTATCCCACACCTCTTATAACAGTACAGAACCTCTTATTAAGCTGCATCTGAGGGCAAAGTAAGAGAAACAAGTCTAATCTGAATCGAAATACCAAGACAAATTGTGAGGGACTCTTCCTTTGTGTGTGTATATAGGCAGCTTCCTTTCTTACAGGAAACACCATGCCTCCAATTTCCCTGATTACTAGTTTCATTGTCAGTCTTATCATGGCAATGATAGGCTCTCTACAAATGTTCTCTTAATGTTATTTGCCTAACAAAAGTGAAAGCTGACCTATAGCTCTTGAAGGTTTTTTTTTCCTTTTAAAAAAGAGAGAAGTCTTATCACATTTTTTCTCTCTCTCAGAAACCTCTGCATAGCATGCCAGCTTGCTACATAAATGTAATGAAGGATCCTTCATCAAAGAGCACATGGTAAGAGTAAGCACCGTGTTAGTTTAGATTATGGATGATTGAAGAAGTCCAATATGAACAAACCTGATCCACACCTACTGGACAAAAGTGCAGACTGAAACATAATTGCCTACCAGCTTTTGCACTTCCTGGGTGTTCTAGTGAATGCAAACAAAAACACATTCAGAAATGCATTCCTGAGAGAAAATATGTTTAAAATAGATTTAAGTATGAAGTTAAAAATCTGTAATGCAGACATTCGTTATCATCCTGCTAAGACCATTGTTCTATTGGCACAGATCTTTCTACCCTCCATCCCAACCATGCATGGTTCTGAGTGTTCTCCCAACTCTCAGGAACAGATCTGGGGCAGAGTGGAGGACTCCTAAGGAGGATGGAAGCTCCAGTGTGCTAGTAGGATCCCTTGCACTGGCTTCGGCTGACATGCCAGGTTAGTTGAATTCAGCCCAGGGAGTGGAGTGGACTAGCAATTTGTCACATGTGAAAGTGATATAAATTGAATGTGCTATAGGAGCGTCAATGCTGTGTTTATCATAGCTTTATGATTGTGTTTGCTTGATGAGTTTTGTGAGATTTCTATCATAGTAAGTTTTATGTAGTGTTCTTGTATCTTCCAAGGATCTTAGTTCTTTCCTCAGGAGCAGCTGGTGTAGGGGGCAGTGTCTCTTGACCCCAGTGTTGTTGCAGATTACTTGGATAGCTCTACGGTGGGACAGCAAGATCAGGGTTGGAGGGATGCAACAGGAAGGCGACCAGATTGTCTCCACTACTACATCTGCACTGCCCTGATTTTGCCGCCAAACCTTGCCCCAGTGCTGTCCAAGCAAGCTGCAGCAACACCATCATCAGGATGGCAGCTTTGTGTCAATGTCCCACCCCTCTGGCTGCTATTGTCTTTCCCTCTCTGTCTTAACAACCGGCTTGGGAGGTAAGTTAGAGTGAGATGTAGCGTCTGGCTCAAAGTTCACCAATGAACATAAGAAGAACCTTCTAGATCAGGCCAATGGCCCATCCAGTCCATCAGCCTGTTCTCATAGTGGTCACCCAGAGGTCTATGGGAGATTAAGCGAGACCTGAGCACAAGAGCATTCTCCCCTCCTGTGGTTTCCAGAAGTGGTGATCGGTTGCCAACAGGGCACCATTTGGTTCACTATAATTAACACAAAACTAAGTAAGGGTAGCTCCTTACGGAACCTTCACTATTGCTAAACAACTTGAAGATGCTTTCTGAAGGCCATTTGGTTTCCAGCAACTGCTTTCAGAAGCATTCCCATGGCAGAAGCAGAGCATAGCCATGGTGGCTCAGTAGCCACTGAGAGCTACATGGTTGAGTGTGGATTTGAACCGTGGCCTTTGAGGAGTGGGGTCGTAGCATAACCCATAGCACCAGCCCGGCTCTCAGGAAACAAAGAATAGCAGACAAAGAAAGAATTTTCTTGAAGGCAAATTCTGTGCTAGGCAAGCTTGATTCAGAACCACTAATGGGGGGTTTTGCCACTGACTCCAAGAAGATGTGGCTGGCGCTCCGTGCGAAATAAATGGAAATAAATTTTAAAACAATAACCATGGAAAGGGGACAGGAGGATCTTGCATAAAGGGGTGAGTAATTAATGTACCCACCAAGTGCCACGGTCCTCTTGAAGGCTACCCTGCCTTCCCCTGAAATTTAGGCTCTATTTATTTACAAGAAAATAAAGTGGACCCTTCTGGAAAGAAGCCTAGCGCAGCGGCTGCACCAATGCCGCCGTGCAGAAGCTTTAAATCTTTTATATCTCCCATACCTCCGGGGGCTGGTGTTGGATGGTATCGAGCCTGGGCCAATAAATAATTTATGCTAAGTAGCAATTTAGTTGTTTGGCTTGAGGTAAAGAAATCCAAGAAATTCATAAATAAAGTTCCCTCTCTTTTTTCTTTTCTTTTCTTTTTTTTGTGCTGTGTTCCAAAGTTAATTTATGTTACTCTGCAATTAACTAACACAAAGGTGGGAAAAAATATGACAGGCCTAAGGTAACAAGTAAGGCTCATAAATCTGCCATCTCTTAACTCATAGAGCTTTCGCAGTACTTGTTGGGTGTGTTGTCGAGAGTGCAAAGTTCCTGCTTAATCCAGTTCTTGTTTTTGGATCATTTGCAACTGGAGAGACACAAAAACAAAACGCGCAGTGATTGGTTTCTATCATCTCCCCATTTACTCTTAATGAGTTTAAAAAAAAGCCAACGTGTTTCATTTGGTTGGTTGGGTACTGGTTTTTATAGATAATACTAATCTATTCTAATGAAAAGACTGCCAGTGATACACTTCCATAGAGAAACCTCAATTCTGTATACAATCAGGGAATAAAAACCAAGGGCCAAAGCAAATGTCTGTTACTTTGTGATGATTTGCCCTGCTCTTATCCTACACTATTAAAGCAACACATATCTAAAACAACAGTAACACAGAACATCAATACAACCACCACTCTAGAAAAACATTTATTTTATTTTATTTTTTTAAAAGGCCAAAAGCTCAGTATTTAAATCAGCAAACATGAGACAAAAAAGATATAAAGTTTCCAATAATTTGTCCACATTGCCACATCAGTTTGATGATTTGATTCCCACCCCCTCCATCCTCATGAAAATTCAAGATCATTTAATGGGAATTTCTCCTAATATACACGTTTGTATGCAGTTCTACTTAATGTACACATTTTTGAAAAGCAATTTCCCCTAACACAATCCCTTTAGTCCCCCACCTTTACTTCAAGAGGGTGAATTAGGCTGGTTAAATGGCTTATATATTTATATATTTATGAGCTGCATTTTCATAGGAAATATAGCAAGGTGATGTACAATATCAAAACATAATACAACAATAACAATGACAGCAAGACTGGATCTAGACACATCAAAGAAGCATTTCATAAAAATGCGTTGTAAACTTTGAGAAATCGCTTTGGCAAAAACAGAACTCCACAGTGCCATCTGTTGTCACCTTGTTATAATGCATATAAAACGCTTTTTCTTTAGGAATCTAGCTGAGTCCTCTCACTAAAAAAAACAGTTAAAGGGTTTAGAGGATTGTTTCAAAATAATTTTTTTTATTTGCTTTTCTGTTTTATCGTATCATCAATGGATACTGTGTTACCGTTAAACACAGAATAATAAGAGAAAAAATATAGCATAGATATAAGACATATGTATGTGAATAATAATAATGGGACGCAGGTGGCGCTGTGGGTTAAACCACAGAGCCTAGGACTTGCTGATCAGAAGGTCAGCGGTTCGAATTCCCGTGAGAGGGTGAGCTCCCGTTGCTCAGTCCCTTCTCCTGCCAACCTATCAGTTCAAAAGCAAGCCAGTGCAAGTAGATAAATAGGTACCGCTCCGGTGGGAAGATAAACGGTGTTTCCGTGCTCTGCTCTGGTTCGCCAGAAGTGGCTTATTCATGCTGGCCACATGACCCGGAAGCTGTACGCTGGCTCCCTCGGCCAATATAGCGAGATGATCGCCACAACCCGAGAGTCGGTCACAACTGGACCTAATGGTCAGGGGTCCTTTTACCCTTTACCCTATGTGAATAATCATGGTAACATAACTTATTAAAGGGTTTAGAGGATTAAGCCACACACAGTCAGTGCCACTGTTGCCAGCTAATGCAGTGACCATGAAGCTGTTTTAAAGTGGTTAAAATAAACTTTAAAAAGTTGAGAGATCCATATCACAGGTTTCCTGTATCACTTATGATTTGGCCCTTAAACTTTGAAAAGCTGGTCCTGTGCATGGCATGGTGAAAACTAGCGGGCCATGAAAGCAGCATGAGCATGTATATGTCAGAGACTGGGAACAGTGAAGCTGTCCCCCCTGAAATGAGAGCCGTCGTAACGGGGCTTCAGCACCGAGGAGAAAGGAAACAAGTAAATAACTGTAATTTATTTATTGAAATATACATGCCTTTTCCTAAATGCTTGTGTTCAAGTCTGGTTTTTTTAAAAAAGGTATTTAACACCCTTTTTTAAAAGAAAATTGCCTACCAAATTGCTAGCAATTTGAGAACAATCAATTCAGAGACTTTTCCTTTCAGGATGCAAAAGGGAGAAATGACACTTTCCTCCCTTCCACTTTCACTCAGGCGGAGTACTGTGTTGCAAACAATCTTTGCTGAAATCAATGCCCTCTAAGAACTTCAAGAAGCCAGAGAGCTTCAAACCTGTTCAGCGGCAAAGTGACTCAGGAGAGTTCAGGTTAAGATACCTCCTGGTTGCACTTTCTGACCATATGAAAGGAATCCAGCCATTATCCAAAGAGTTCTGATTATGAAAAGAGATCACTGCCTGCGATGAATACAGGCCTAGAACAGGCCTTTGTGTTGGTGGTTATTGCTGTCCTCTTGCACTCATGGAAACATTTCATGCTCTTTCTCTGAAGTTTTCCTTGTGGGGAAAAAACACAAACGGAGTTTTCATCTTCATAATAACAGGCCTGTTCAGACATACCCACATAGTTTCATCTCTGTGAGAGACAGGAACATTGAATACAATAGGAGGGCGTATTGCTACTTTCTGTGTGAAGGAGTGCATATTTAGATGCATTTTGATGTGCCAAATATTCAACGGTATTGATTTTGGAATCAAAACCAAGGTACATTGTAGGGGTTCCCCCCACCCCACCCCCCAAAAAATTGATTGCCTGAAACTTTTTTTCAATCCTATTCTGCACCATTATTTTCCCTGGCTGCTGTCTCTCTCTTTCTCTCTCTGTTTCATATTTGTCAACTGGATAATCCCACAGCGTTAGAGATCACGTAAGGCCAAACAAGATGTTTTCAAAAGATTTGCTGAAACATGATTCGTTCACTTCTGCTTTTCTTGATCATTAATACCAAGCTTTGTAGATTTTATCTGGCTTACCGTAGAAGTTGCTGTATTTGTATTTTAATATATTTGTTTTATTGAGACGGTAGTGCTGTGATCGGCCCAAATCATTTTTATGAAGGGTAGTACAGAAGTGCTTTGAAGAAATCCTAATTCCCAGCACTGCATAGCTACTTGGCTACGTGAGTCTGTCACTAAAGACAAATGAGGGCAAAAAGGGACAATATTTTGTGGTTGAGTCACATGTGTGATCCCAGTCAAGGAGGAATGATAAGTGAATGGGATCGTATCACAATTCTCTGTAGCTCATTAGATTTGGCTATATAATGATGCCTTTGAGGGTACATGACAGCAACTAAAAGTTAGAGTATGTCATTATCAGTTTAAAAGGGGGGGATTTTTCACCAAGAAACCAAACAAACCAGAAAAGAGAAGTGCAATATTCATAAAATGTTCCCATGAGTAGTTTGGGTTATACTGGTAAACCTTTTATATCTGTCCTATGTTGAGCCTGCCAATATCTATAATCCAAGGTTTATATCCAATATCTAGGCTTTAACAACTGAAGAAATTAGCATTAGTTTTCATCCTACTCTGGGACCATCTGGCAGCCGCATTCCAGGATTTGAGGCAGTTGGCATTACAGCCCTACCTGCTGGGAGTTGAACCTGGGATCTTCTGGGTGCAAATCAGATATTCTACCACTGCATCTCCCCACATTTGTATGATGAGGCGTGATTAGAACTGGGTGAAGGAAATGAAGGAAGGGTAGAAGATCAAATTAGCTGTAGGTCAAGTTAAGCTGCTGTTACCCTTGGCATATACCTAAGCATGGTGAGCATCAGTTGCTCAACCAAAGTAGTTTTCCAGGAAAACAACAATTTTAGGGAGCTACACATGCCCTATAATTGTTCAGAGTACACAGCAGTTAGCAAATTTTTAATCATGAAGTTTGGAGGGAGGGAGATCCATGCAAGAGCCCTCCTCTCCTTGCTGCCTCACACACACACACACACACACACACACACACACACACTTTTGACAGCCCTGGATCTCTCCAGTCTTACATGGAGCAATCCGGGGCAGTCTCAGCCCCTGCCCCAGCTGAATCCCAGGTCAACTCAAATCAGCCTGATTTGGATGCAGGATTCAGCTGCAGCTGGGGCACTTATGAAATAGCCCAGTTCCTGAGCTTTTGTTGTGCTGTTTCAGAGGAGAGACCAGGGCCAGATAATGCAGAGAGACAGAAAGAAAGAAAGAAAGAAAGAAAGAAAGAAAGAAAGAAAGAAAGAAAGGGAGATACTTGAACAAAGCTAACTCCCTTCTGAAACACACATATGCCACTGAGAAAACTTTAAAAACATCACCCCAGAGATGGAGGCAATTTTGTGATATGGCATAGTCAGAATATGCCAAGCACCTTTCCAAATAACCTCACCCCTTGGTGTTAAACTGGTTCTTTGAGTGTCTCTGAATTCATTCTGAAAATAGCTTGTTTTCTTACCCACACTGATGAGCACTTCCTCGCATGAGAAATACCAGCTGATTGCTATAGGGCTATTCTTCAAGATTAATTGCTCTAAATGAGGATTAACATAGTGAGGGGGAGAGTTACAGAAAGCCACATAGAAAGAGATAGCGAGTGAGACTTCTAACAAACACTTATCAGAAGGGTGGAGAGTACTCCAAATGACAGGTTCGTGCATCAGGAAGCTAAAGGAAGTCAATGGCGGAATAATAAAAGCAGTCACAGACTGCTTCCATTATCAGGGAAATGGCTGGATCTCGTAGCCTTGTCTGCAATGACTGAGCCTCTTCTCTTTTTTCCCTTCCCCTCCCTGGGTGTGGAAATGGCACATGTAGGAAACAATCTGCATAATGTGTAGAAGAAAGAAAAATGGCCTATATTATAGCTCATCATGTGTTGATCTATACATGCCCTTACTCTCCGCGGATGATACCATGACTTTCTGCTCTGATGAGTGATTTCTTTTCAACTGATAAAGCACTGTGTAAATTTTCAGAGCAGGCATATCTGCATGCATGCAGTGGATGCTCAACCTTGCTAGGGCTTTTTCTTTTCTTTTACCCCCCTCCCCCATCATAGCCTTGTTTCAGCGCATGATAGGAAAATGAATGCATACACTGCGAGGCAGCGAGCCGTTTCTCAAAGATGCCTTTCAGCGGGAGTCTACTGGAAGGAAGCCCCTTTTGATTTCAGTGAGACTTACTGCTTGGGATTGCTGGTTTTCTGCTATTTTGGGAAGAATTTCCAAGATCACGTTTCTTTAGTCTGACCTGGTAAATTCCAAATAAATGACAGAACCCCAGATCACACCATATCCATGCATTGAGCGGAATGCGAGCTAATGTTCATGATGCTGTTTATGGTAGCAGTGCTGAGATTCCCCATCACTTGCCTCTTTAAGAAGACTTTGAAAAGCTGCTTCTTGCATTTCTTGTAGTGCTCAAGCACTAATCCAAGAGCAATATTCCAACACATCATTTAGAAAAGGAAATAAAGCATGTGCATAGGTTATTCCCACTGTTTCACTGTCACAAAACAGGGTGATAGAGCTGTTCAGGAACAGCCAACATGGTACCTTCCAGATGTTGTTGACTGCAACTCTCATCAACCCCAGACAACATGGCCAATAGACAGGCATGGTGGAAGTCATAGGCCCACAACATGTGGATTGCATCCCACTGACTACCCCGACATACCTTGCCAAGAAGGTATGGACAATAATGCTTATATGCCTAGGTGTCAGACTCCAATGTCAGGTCTTTCAATTTCTGAGTTTCAGATTAATTTGAAGGCACTATTCTGTTTTCTGTTTTCTTGGTCTCTGTTGCTTTTACTTAAGCGGCTCTCTTGGCCTGTAATTTAATACTGTTGAATTATGCTTTTAATTACGTTCCAAACCATCTGGTAAACCATCAGCTGAAAAGGTAATTTGGAAATTTAAAAATAAATAAACATTCATGTAGTTCAGTCTCGCTAGCTTTAGCTTCCACATACCCTCCAACATATCTCCAATGAAAATAGGGATGCCCTATTCCGTTGTGGTTGTTGTTGTTGTATATACACCCCTGATTTGACTAGGTTTCCCTGGCCATTTTTATATATGTTTTCTATAAAAACATAATAAAACATTAAACATTAAAAACCTTCCCTACACAGGGCTGCCTTCAGATGGCTCAGTGGTCAGATAACTCCAAACCCTCCAACATTTCTCCGATGAAAATAGGGACATTCTAAGGAAAAGTGGGACATTCCAGGATCAAATCAGAAACTGAGATGGCTTCTGTAAATCTGGGACTGTCCCTGGAAAACAGGAACACTTGGAGGGTCTACTTCCATCTGCATAAAGACTACAGCCCCAATCTGAGAGAGATGTCCAATGTACAATTCTGTAGCCTTTCCACAAAATCTGCAGTCATGCCAATCAGCTATTTGGTGTGGAGGAGGAAATCCACCCAGCACTTCTTCTCCTCCCATACAGTCACCAGTGCTTTTGCTAGTATTATAAGTAAACACTATAGAAACCTGTGGGTTTTGGAAGGGTGCTCACTATGTGAAGAAACCTTGCAGCAGGTCTGCTCTAATACCAGGAAGCAGCAGGGGTCAGGAGAACTTTTGCAGTTGTGTTTATTTACAGATCAACCTAGCAGCTAGGGCTTGCTACATAGGCAAGTTTAAGTTTGCAATTAGCTCTCCCTCAGCTGTACAGGGAACCACACCCAGCCAGGGAGGGTTATAGACCCTCACTCACATAAGAAGAGCCTGCAGGATCAGGGCAATGGCCTACCCAGCACTGCATCCTATTCTCACAGTGGCCAACCAGATGCTTGTGGGTAACCTTCAAGTAGCACAAGAGCACTCTGCCCTCCTGAGGTTTTTAGCAGCTGATATTCAGAAGCATCACTACTTCTAACGTGGAGGCAGAGCATAGACACCATGGCTACAAGCCATCAATAGTCCACATATCCATGAACTGGTCTAATCCTCTTTTGAAAAGCTTGGTGGCCATCACTGCCTCCTATGGGAGTGAATTCCATAGTGTAACACAGAAGACCTGGGAGTGACCCTCACTGCTCATAAAGGGACTTAATTCACATCTGGAGCTGAGCTGCAGAAGAGGTACTGTACCTGCACTCCAACAGCTGGATTGGCAGAGGAACTGCACACACCACCACTTTTCCACATAGAGTTCCTTATCCAACTAGGGACACGAGCACGAAACCCCAATGTTGCACACAGGTAGGCCTCCTAACTACAATGGTTTTAAGTTATACACCCTCCGTTAAAAAAGAAACCTGTTTCACCGCTTGGTTCTTCAAAGCTGAGCTAATATGCACCTGACAGTGCAGCGCTTTCAGGAGTGCAGTATGTGACAAATGTTCACATGCATATGTTAATGTAATATGCATTAGACAAATGTCTTTACATTATGAATACATGAAGAAGAAAGACCTATCCAAGTGCTACAACATGCCAAGTTATATTTTATGGCTGCACAAACATGTTAGGGAAAGCAGTAGAAACATGGACAAAGCTTGAGGTTGTGTTGAAGATCTAAATTCATCCCTGAGGACTTAAATTCTTCCCTGACAACTCCACGTGCATCGAATTTAGCCCAGGCAGCTGTCAGCTACAATGCACAGAAGTAAGCATAGGGAAGCCGGTCTCATGCAGTGCAGGCCGAGGGTGTTCAATGGGGCTTATGCCCAGGTATGTGTGCATGAGTTTTCAGCCTTAGAGAGCCAGATTTCTTAAGACCACATTCATACCACTTGGCTCCCCACCCCAAGAATTCTAGGAGCTTTAGTTTGTCAAGGGTGCTGAGAGTTGTTAGGAGACTGCTATTCCCCTCAGCTACAATTCCCAGAGTTCCTTTGAAGAGGAATTGTAGCTCTGTGAGGGGAATAGCAGTCTCCTAACATCTCTCAGCACCCTTGACAAACTGTTCCCAGAAGTCTTCGGGGGGGGGAGCCATGACAGTTTATCATAGTGCTTTAAGGACTCAGCTATACAGCTGCAAATAAAATGTTTTAAATGTGTTGTAATGTGCAGTATACAAATGTGACACTAGATGATGGCGACACTGAGCTATGTAAAATTCAATGCATTTTCAAAACAGTTTTTTAAAAGCATTTTCGCAGTGTTTTTTATATGTGTGTAGATTCCACCTAAACGTATGGTGTGAATTTGTCCTAAGCCTGTCTCTTTCATTAGCTACTTCTCTTAACTTTTCAAGTGCATGTAATCTTCTTTATTAATGTGAAAGGGCAACTTAACAGCATATTGGCCTATCCATTTCAATCTTCTGGCTTTCGTAAATCAGGATCTAGAAATTTGCAAAACACGTTTTGTCTCAAAAGTTAGCATGCCGTGGGTGGCATGTGATCTACCACAGATCACTTACACACTGAATCATCCCTGTTGCTAGCTTGACAGCTCTTGAAACCTTTTGAAATTGAATGGTGCTTCAAGCAAGTTCCAGAATAATTTTAGTGTAGCATACAGAATATAAATATCCACCACATAATTATTGTATTAATGTAGATGTAAACTAAATATTGAGCCGTAACATAGCTGCCTTGTGCTTGGAAATTCAAATGGAAGCACACACACTTGTGGTCCTTCGTAATTATACCTGAGGTCAGCGTATGTCTAATTGCTATTTTCGCTGTGAGGTAGGCTAGCCATGCAACAGAGATATTGATAGGGAGGCCTCAAAATCCTCCTCTTTTTTTTAGCCCTGGCACTGAAAACAATTCCTGAGTTATCCCAAGTGATCTGCCATCTCAAATTAAACCCTGAAATGTTTATATATATATTTAGTACCTACCTAGAATTCATTTTTTTCATAGACACCAAGCATTTTGTGTTTTGGTATCTGATCTACTATTTTGTCTTTTATTTTGTAGATCAATCACAATGAGACCAACAACTAATTCATAATAATTATATCTCCATAGTGTTTTCAGTGTTAGGAAATATTTTTTTTCTGCTCTATAGTCATCTCCCCTTCCTTTGGTGTTCTCCTATTTTATATACGTAATTGGCTATGACGCAGCGCAAAATCTCAACCACTAGCTACATGGAATTTCCCCTTCAATTTGTCACTGCTTCTTGTATGTATCTATCCTGCAGTCTCTTTCTCCACCACCACCCCGCCCCCAGTCCTTAAATTTCTTTTTTTGTGGTCCCCAGATAGAAAATGAAATATTAGGTTTGTCAAGCGTATATCATTGTTTAAATGCCTGGAGATGATGGGTTAAACAGACCAATCAATGATACAAATCTCCAGTGCATTGCAGCTACTGCTAGTGATGTTCCCTCTGGCTGTTTAAGGCCTAGCAAGTCAATAACCTATTAATATCATAGTCTGCCAGGGTCAGCTATGAACAAGTCACACATGTCTTTTTAAGGCTCTGTGTGTAGCTCATTGGTGGATGGAAAGTTTCTAGTGTTTGGATTTTTTAAAAAGCAACAACACCATTGCTTTGTTTTAATCTTTTGAACAAGGTTACTCCATGTTGGCAGAGAGGCCATAAAATAATCAAATGGTTTAATAAACTACATATCCAAACAGAATGAATGTGTATTATTATTATTATTATTATTTTTAAAAAACCTCTAATAGGTATCCAGGAGCATCATCATCATCATTTTATTTGTATGCCGCCTTTCCATAGTTAAAACAATGCTCAAGGCAGCTTACAACATGACAAGATTTACATAATTACCAACATAACAAAAGTCATAAACCATAAATAAAACACATCAAAAGGTACACAACCAAATGGAAAACAATTTCCACATAAATCATAAAATCTAAAATTAAAAATACAACATTAATATCAATTACAATTTAAAATGACATAGATAAAATATAAAAACAATTTTTAAAAGGAGCCCTCTCTGTCGAACAGCAGCAGCAGTCCTTTATGGAGCCTGTCAAGCCCCACCCCAAGCCAGGTGGAGAGAGGCAGGGCAGGGCCCTTCAAGCTCCCAGCAGGTCAGGAGCAGGTAACTCAGTCAAGCAGAGACATGGAAGCATCCTCCAACAGTAGCATCTCTGCAACTTCCTAAGACAGGGCAAGGACAGGTGGCAGCGAGGTTGAGACTTTGTGGGCACACATGACAGAGCACCAGATTGGCTCTGCTGGTGTGGTGCAGCCTCATCCTCCGCATCTCCTTGTTTTGCTCTGGAAGGGCAACTCTGTGTCCCCACCCGCTCCTGCAACTAAATATAAATATTTAGGAGGTGGTGGTGCTCAGCCACTGGCAGTGGTGTGCTGAAGTCAAAGCAAGAGGGTTCCTGTCAATGTGAAAGTTCAGAAAGATCCATTTGGGAAGAACTACGTGTGCAACCCCCCACTCAGACCCCTGGTACAGAAACAGTGTGCCACACAGTACCAAGTCCATCGCACACTCCAGTCTTTCACAGTGAAGGGCCATTGCCAGCACATCCATTGCCTCCTAATCAATGTATACCTATCACTGGTCACATCCATGCCGAACATTTGAAGCACATGGCTTCTCTCAAAGAATCCTGGGAGCTGTAGTTTACCTCTCACAGAGCTTCAATTCCCAGCACCCTTAGCAAAGTACCATTCTTGGGATTCTTTGGGGAGAGCCATGTACTATAAATGTGTGACACAGATGTGACCCATCTCTCCCTGCTGTAGCAACGGAAGGGTGTGGGGAGTCCACATCCCAATGTCCCTGGCTTCCAACGCAGCACAATAACATCAACATTTGGCTACACTGATATCACCCGTGTATACTTCTCATTGCTCCATAGCTCTGTGAATGACACAGGCCTCACCTTCCAAAGATTTTGTCTACCTTCTGCAAAGTAGTAATCATTATGATCATGCTAGCTAGTGAGGATGGTGTTCTACCGATTAAAGCTCTTTGCATAGGTGGAACCCAATGGTATGTTGGTTAGGGCTGTCATATTTCAAAAAATGAAGATCCGGACACAAGTTGTTGAGCTTTCTTGCCAAAATCTCCAAAAAGATTGAAACTTTTGGGCTATTTTTAAGGAAATTCACCAAAAAAAAACTTCTGTCATGGGTTGCCATACACCCAGGTTTTTCCGGACATTTTTTCAGATTTTTGGAAATTCCTCCTGGATGCTATTTCCAACAGGCAAATCCCTGATATATATTTATTAAAAAATCCTGGCCGTATGGCAGCCCTAATGTTGTCAGGGCTCTGCAGTTGTCCAGCACCACAGTTATGCAGGAAGAAGCAGCGCACTCGTGTACTCGAACCAATTGGCTAACTCTGCCTGTGAAGCTTCTTGTCATTTTGTATGCTCTGCATCGTATAAGAGAATCTGTTAGGAGGTATCTGTTAATGTGTGAAGCTTTATGATTTTAGAGAAATAAGCTATCGAAAAGGCAATCACCCTCTTCACAGTCAACTATCCATTTTAAAACGAGTAATAGTTTCATCATCATTTTAAAACTTAAACAGTCACTGACTGTAATAATATTGGAGCAGTTGGGATGTTGCCATGTTGCTTGCTTCAGTGGGCACCCTGAGCCCATAGATCATGTTTAGGTGGAAGAAAAACCAGCACCTAAATATGGTAGGGACAGAGACATGCTGTTCTCAAGTGTTCCAGCTGCCAACCTCCATAGGAGCACAGTAGTCAGAACATTAGTCTGTCTACCTTAGCATTGTCTAGACAAACTGACATAGGCTTTCCAGAGTTTCAGGCAGCAAATCTTTCCCAGCCTGACCTGGACATAAATTTCATTGCATGGGATACTGTGCACTGTGCCACACAAGAGAAGGAGCAAAATATTGGACTTTTGCAACATTCGCTTGGCTTTCCTAGACTTAATCCCGTCAGTCTTTCCCCGATGGAAGCAGAGTCATTCTTGTGCACTTGAAATACCTGTAACAGAAAGTATCACTGCCCAAGCCCCCGCCACTATGACACATTGCTGAAAGCTCTTCTTTGTCTGATATATTCATTTATTCTGTAGCAATCTGTTCTGCGCTTGCTTCTGAAGCAGATGGGTTAGCAAAACTGACCATAACCATTTTCTTTTTTTAATCCTTAAAAAAAAAAAAAGTTTAATGGAATGTTTAGTCTCACAACGCATCTGTTATGGAATAGATGAAACTCTGATTTATTCAGCAACATTTGCAGTTTAAATAGGCAATTGAGGGAAATGGAGGAGAGGCTAGCACACTCTGGGAACACGTGTGCAGAATAAGGGAAAAAAATATTCCAGGCACAAACCCCCAGGGCCAGGTGGTGGGAAGCCTCAGACCCAGAATCCTTCAATTCTGTCTGTCTTTCCCACACTGAACCTCTTTCACATCCTCTCATGTGCCTGGATAGAGGCTGGAGAGATGCTTCATTTTGGTCTGCCATACAAAGGTAAGAGTCGTATCCATTGCTCCATCCACTGTTTTGCCTTTGGTCCTGGAAGGTCTTCCATGAGGGAATGTGGACCTTGGACTGAAATATGTTATCCAGCCCTGATCAAGGCCAACACATTGTTTCACAAAATGGCCAAACAATGCTCTGTGGGATCTCTGCAGCTGAGGCATAAAGACAACACTCCTTTCTTGCTTCTTTACTCCCCATCAAATTATATTCAGAGGAAGATCTAGATCTGGAAGCTCCATCTAGCAGGAACTAACAGACCAATTTTTTAATGAATTGCTTAACATTTCCCTTTTGAAGTCATCCAAATTAGTGCCTATAACAGCATGTTGTCGCTGCAAGTTCTACATATTTATTATGCATTTGGAGGGGGAGTTACTTATTTTTGTCCTAAACCTACTGTCAATCATGTATTTGGGCAGTCCTGAGTTCTAGTAATATAGGATTGTCTCTATCTACTTCTTCTGCACTGTGCATACTTTTATAAGCCTCTGTGGTGACTTTGGGTGACTTATGGTGACTTGGGGACGCGGGTGGCGCTGTGGGTAAAACCTCAGCGCCTAAGACTTGCCGATCATATGCTCGGCGGTTCGAATCCCCGCGGCGGGGTGAGCTCCCGTCGTTCGGTTCCAGCTCCTGCCCACCTAGCAGTTCGAAAGCACTCCTAAGTGCAAGTAGATAAATAGGTACCGCTTTATAGCAGGAAGGTAAACGGCGTTTCCGTGTGCTGCACTGGTGCAGGCTCGCCAGAGCAGCTTCGTCACGCTGGCCATGTGACCCGGAAGTGTCTCCGGACAGCGCTGGCCCCCGGCCTCTTAAACGAGATGGGCGCGCAACCCCAGAGTTGGTCACGACTGGCCCGTATGGGCAGGGGTACCTTTACCTTTACCTTTATGGTGACTTCCTTTTTTTATTAAACTCAAAAACCTAAACACTGTAATCTTTCCTCATAGTGAAAGTGTTCAGCCTCCTTATTTGTGTTACCTAATATTTTGGGCACTTACAGTGGCAGAGGAAGGGGCGGGGGGGCGGAGCGCCCTGGGTGCCATCTTTGAGGGGGTGACAAGAAGGCACCTTGTGGGGGGCTCGCCCCGCCACAATCACACTGCCTCAGCCGCATGCAGAGGATCCTCACGGCTGCACCCTCCGCCACTGTCTGTATGACGCTCAAGTGGCGCCGTCGGCAAACAACCTACTCAAACTCCATGCGGAGGCCGCATGATCCCTTCGCCACCGATGCAGCCGGGAGCGGAGAATCCCTCTGCCACCGTTTGGCACTTATATATGTAACACACACAAAAAATTATATGTAATTCACAAATTTTGGAGATAGTAAATTGTATTCAAACACATTCTACTCAAAATTAATGAACCTAAGTTTGTGAACTTCAGTGGGTCTACTCTGAGTAGGGCTAGAAATGGATACAGCTCTTATCATCCCAGTTATTATTCTACAACACGCACAATGATATGTGTCATCTATACAGGAGATATTTGCAAAGAATGATATTGTAAAACCAAAATCACCCTCATCAACAACAGCAGCAGCAGCAGCTAGCAAACAAATTAAAACTAACTGGGTATCCCTCTCTTACTGCTGTTTCTATGAAGTTTGAAAAGCCTGGGCTCAAATTAAGTGGGAAAGCCTTACCTGCATTATCCCTGCTTATAAAAGAACAACTTCAGGGGCTCTCCTTCAAGCTTTCTGGCAGCAAGAAACTTCAAAATCTTTCTTTTTCCCCACTGTAACTGAGAACCCCCTTTGAAGTGCACTGAAGAGCATTCTGGCTGTCCCCAGAAGCCTCGTGCGCCGCCGCTAGCCAGAGCTTCCCACCACTTCAGAATTAGCATCCGACTGATGCTCAAGAGCCACATGCCTAAATCTCCTGATGGATAACATATTCTGAAGACAAGCTTGTGTTGCCCACTGGTTGGGAAAGAAAGTGCAGCACTCCGTGGGTATTATCTCTGTTCCCCCAAGAGAAAAGCGAATATGAAACATCAAGCAACAGAGATTAAAAATACACAGTCATTTGCACGACTGTATAACGGGGGCTGCTCTTCTGTTTCTTCTTCCACAGACTGCCTCAGTTCTATATAAGAGTCTACAACAATGTAGACCTAAGTGGTAGCTGGTGTGTGGCAGAATAGAAATTCTGAACTGCAAATGAGACCTTGAAAAAGAACGTTGCAGTACAGAGTGCTGTAGGATTCTAGCCATTCCATTCCCCCTTCTTCTCCATTTCTGCTTTTCCAATCAAACAAAAAAACAAAACCAATCATCAGCCAGTATTTCATGGCCATGAAGCATGATGGTTGTTGTTTGGGAAGTTCCCATTCCCTTGAAGTTTTTTCTTAAAGTTTTTGTTTTGTTTTTGTACAACTGTAATTCTTAGTGAAGGATGAGGAACTTCCAGCCTGTGGGACAATGCCATAAAAAACAGAACAAAAAAACAGCCACACCTACCTGTCAGTCAACTAATGTCAGCCAATCATCCGATGGGTGGGGTTCAATTCTGCTTGGCTGTGTGCACCAGTTCCCTGAAAGTTACTGGTGTGCATAGTCAATCCCTGCAGAAATCAGAATAACTCCTTACCCCATGGCAAGCAGGAAGGTGTTAATTCTGCTGCGTTGGCTGTGCTTACCAGTTCCTGCTTGCAGTTCAACTATGCAGGAAGCAGAATTTAAGCTCTTCCACCCACCAGCTGCTCAGCGGGGAGTCAAATCCAGCCCCGTAACTATCTCCGGAGGCAGATTTAGGGGAGCATGACTGGTTCAGTAGCACTGGACGCAGAGCCTCAGGGGCGTCCCCAAGGCATTCTATGATTTAGAATGGGGTGTGAGAAGCAGAGGGGCACCAATTTTTGATGTTGCACAGGGCTCCACTGAAATCTGACACCCCAAGGTTTGCCACTGCTACCTCCCTTCACCCTTGTAGGCCAACTTTTGAGAGGCGGGTAGTCTTGCCCACCTGCTGGCCTGAGGGGGTGGGTAGCAAGATAAATATCTAGCCACCTCAGCCCCAAAAGATATGTCACCAAGGGAGACCAAGCCTGCTGATACCTTCTGCTTCTGTGGAAGTAGTGGCCAGTCTGGCAACATAAGCAATGACACTCAAAGCCTAATCATTTTATTTAGTCATTATTATTTTAAAACGCAAAGGAAAACATAAAACCATTTTAAAAGGATGTGAAAGAGAGCTCTATGTACCATTAAGAAGGGGGAAAGGACTATGTAAATACAACCAAACAGAACTCACCACAACCCCAAAATTAAAAAATAGAGGATCAGGTTAGCAGAAAAGTCCTCGGAACATCAGAAATTAGGGACAGATAACAGGGAAGGTGTGGTTCTGGTATAGTTACAGCTGAGTAAAAACCAGGAGAGAATCGGGTGGTAGACCACATCCAAAAGAGCAGAAAAAGAGCTGGGGCTGTTCTTTTAAGTTGCACCGAGGAAGTTCAAAATGGCTACCCAGAGTCTGCCTCCCAGAATGCAATGGCAATTACTCTCTAGCTAACTTGCTTGAGAGTAAGTCCCACTGAACTCAGTGACACTCACACCCGAATACCTATGATTAGGATTGAGCTGTAGGTAATATTGTGTGTGTGTGTGTGTGTGTGTGAGAGAGAGAGAGAGAGAGAGAGAGAGAGAGAGAGAGAGAGAGACATAATATCACAGGCATCATTTCAGTGAAGTCACATCTTCATGCTGTTGTTAAAAAAAATTCACACATTCCAGGGCAAAGTGTTATGTGTCCACCCCACCCCCACCCCCGCCTGTTCCTGCTACTTATGCAATAACAGGTTTTGGTTATAATGCCCTTTTTAATTAAAAAAAAAAGGAGCAGTTATATTTAACTTGGATAATGGCACAATTTTCATTGGAATGCAGAATCTGTCGCTTCGAGTGTTTGTTCCACTCTAGCCGGCCTTTTTCAAATTGAAAATAGACAGAAGGCTATTCTGAATGCAACCTTCAAGGGTCCAACAATCTTGCTTCTGACACCTTTGCAAACTGTTAAGCATTCTCTAAAGTTGAGGAAATTCAAAACAAAATTGCATTTGGGTGCTTCAGTTTCTAAAAATAACATCAAAGTGGCAGATTCCCCCCCCCCTTGCAGATTCTATTAAAGCAAAAGATTGTATCTGTGTGTGTGTGTGTGTGTGTGTGTGTGTGTGTGTGTGAGAGAGAGAGAGAGAGAGAGAGAGAGAGAGAGAGAGAGAGAGAGAGGTGGGGGGGTATTTCACTATTAGAAACATGGTCATTTCCATTCAGCATCTTTTTGTAGGAAGGGGCTGCCTAGAAAGGCCATAGAAACTTAGTGACAGAGCATCTGCCTTGCATGCAGAAGGTCCCTGGTTCAATCCCTGGCACCTTTAATTTGGGGTGGGAGAGACCCCTGTCTGAAACCCTGGAGAACTGCTGGCAATCAGTGTGGACAATACAGAGTTAGATAACACCAGTGGCTTAAGTCCTATGTTGCTTGATAGATTTTCATTTCTTAAAGTGAAAGGTGGGATTTGCTTGGGACCTACCTCTCGCCCCATGTCAGGGTGCTTCTTTTAATAATGACTGACCTATAATAATGACTTCTTTTAATAATGACTGACCTATAATATGAATTCATTTGGGGCCAACAGGGCAGGACATTGTTGCAGAAGTACAGGGCTGAATGAGCCCAAACACAACCCTACAGTGGATGCTCGGGACGCTCGTGATCCGTGCGAGAGGCACGTTCGCAACCCACAGCATTCGCGACCCATGCGTCTGCGCACACGTTGCGATTCAGCGCTTCTGCTCTTGTGTAAAGCATGATTGAGTGCATCTGCGCATGCGCGAGCGCCAAAACCCGGAAGTAACCCGTTCCGGTACTTCCGGGTTCGACGCATTGGGCAACCTGAAAACACACAACCTGAAGCATCTGTAACCCAAGGTATGACTGTGCTGGCTTGCCATATTTTGAAGCAAGCCAGTGAAACTATGAAAAAGCAAACTATGAAAAAGAAGACTGCTTGATGTGGTTGTTCTTATTTCTTCTCTCTGGCAGCAGTTCCACACAGTATGTTTGAGATATGTGACAGTCTCTGGCATGGGCTCAAATACAAACTAATTCAATACACTCTCTGCGTTGACATTACCTTCACCTCTAAACTGAATGAAAGTCAATTGATTTGCAAGTACACACTCTGGTTGCCTCTCAATGGTGATTCTAAGTACCCATGCTTACATCCTAAAGGGCAGTGATTTTCAAAGAACTGATATTCAGGAATAACTTTCTCGCAATTGCTCTACATTTGTACATGAACTTTCTCCCCACAAACCTACCCACCCCCAAAACACTTTACGCCTCCAGAATTTTCAACATTCATTAGTCCAACAAAAGGTGCAGGTTCGCTTTCCCATGCTTCATGTGTACATTCAAAAAGAATTTTAAAAATGGCAACAAGTGTTTTTGATTTCTCACCTGTTAGAGCTGCTAGTATTCTTTTTTATTGCTTATACAGCAACGACAGCATAGCTTCTCTCGATAGCAGAATTTGAATTTCTAGAAATACATATTTGTGTATGTGTTCATATGTGCTTTTAAAAAGCTCTAACTGCCACATGGTGCATCATTTATTTAATTTTTTTATTTAACAAGATTTTTATTTAATTAAAATAAAACAACTACCACCTCTAAGCAATTTAATAGCTGATGTGGTGTAGTACAGTGGCTTACAGCAGATGTCATGCAGGCGCAGATGTGGTGTAGCATTGATGACAGTTGATGGAGTGCTGGGCTTAAGAAGCATGCCATGCCAATTCTTTGATTATTTAAACTTTCACCACAAAATTCTTGGGGGAACTGACTTCGGGCTTCCAAAATTGGGAGTTGAGGAGGGTAATTTCAGGTGGTGAAATTTTTTGACTAGCTTTTTTTTCCCAGGCTGCTTGCCACAGCAACAGTTAAAAAGAAAATACTAACAAGGGGGAAAATGTATTTCCTCTTTCCTCAAATCTCCCCTGAGTAATGCTATGACAATAGCTTTGCTGCTGTTGCCACCACAAGGATCAATGAAACTAGGTTTTGTGCCTTACTGCTAAGCGAGGTGGAGGGGACAGCACCTGCCACATTAAGTGACCCCAAAATCATCTGAAAATGTTCTCCTTCCAAAAAACAAAAATCAGTGAAATTGGGGGCTCTTATGAACCCTTGGGCCTTTTTAGTTTGGACAAAAGGTGAGTAAGAAGTTTGTTAATTATACATGACATGGATAGAAAAAAGTTGTTGTTTCCTCTCTTGTAATGCTGGAACCCATGGCCATCTAATGAAAATGAATGTTAGAAGATTCGGGATGGATTAACGGAAGTATTGCTTCATGCTGCATGTGCTTAAACTATTGAACTTGCTCCCACTGGAGGCAATGATGGCCACAAATGTGGATGGCTTTAAAAGAGGATTAGAGGCCAAGGCTGTTAAAAAAACTACTAGCCAGAATGGCTTTTTTCTACACCCCCTGACAGAGGCAGTATGCTGCTGAATACCAGTTGCTGGAAAATGCAGGAGGGGAGAGCACAGTTTCACTCATATTCTTCTTGCAAGACTTCCCACAGACTTCTGGCTGGACACTGTGAAAACAAGATGCTGGACTAGATGCGCCATTAGGCACTACTTATGTTCTTATGGTGTAACAGGAAACTCAGGTTAGTTTAAAAGCTAAAGTAGATGCTACCAATCTTCTCCCCTTGTGGTTGTACCAGATGGGAGAAGTGGGTGGATAGTATATGAGTCAAAGGCTTGTTGAAACTCATTCATATAGTGCTAAGTTCTGTTTTGGCATTATGTCTAGAAGGGGGAACATTATAACAAAATCAGCCTTTTAAAAAAATTACACAAGTGTTCTCTTAACTCATAGCTCTATCACTTAAAAAATTGCTGTCAATGATCAATTAACCACCTTTAGTTAACTCATTTAATGATTGGTCAGCCAATTAAACTTTCAGCCCTCGCATTGCACCGTTGCACAAGTGACAAAGGCATTTGATGTTCACTTTGTGACACACAGTCAGGTGTAGCCATGACTATGTGTGGATTATTACAGCCCTAACAACAGCAAGTCGGACCATAATCCATCGAGCTTCATAGTAGGTGAAACCTGACTTAGTTAACAGTAATTATTACAACTGCACAAATTGCTTCAAAACTGATGGCAAAGACTTAACCAGCTGAGCCTTAGACATTTGGCAGGAGTCTAGCGATCCTAGGAACATACTCTCTAATCACAGCCTTCATCAGTTTAATTTCTTTGGGGTATTGCTGCAGGTTGAGGTACTTTGGAAAATAAATGAGATATGAAGTTTTCAGCCTTTTCAAAATAAGCCTCTAGGACTAAGCCACTGTCTTCTTTCCTCTCCACTCCTCATTTCTCATTACAAGCAGCGTATTGTAAAATCTTTGCAGTCGCTACTGCCAAGTCACTGCAGAGATCTGATCAGTCCTCCTTAGGCTCTGACCCCTCCAATGTAGCAGTTTATTTGTGTTCCTCATAAAACACTTAACAATGGTCTAGTGGTATCAGGTACCAATCGCTCAATAGAGCGGTTGGCACTTGATGTCATTTGCCTCAGAGTTATTCACGGTGGATAACGTTGGGCCTCCCCCCCCCCCCCCGTCTTAATTGCTGGAATGGCCGTGGATATAAGTTGCATGACACAAAAGGGTGACAAATAATGATGAGAGACACTAGAGTGCTGTCATGTGTGGCTTGGGCCAGGAGGAGAAAGGAGATTATTGCAGCTGAACTGGCCACATGGAATTTGCTCCTCCCAGCCCTTCAAGGACCTCTCCAGGAACAGCGTTCTTACAGGCTAAGAAAGACACAGTTGGTGGAAGAAGAAAAAAAATCTATTAACAATGACCTTTAGAATTTTCAAGGACATTGCTCTATGTTTGTGAAGTATAAATAAATGTGTTGTTACATTATATAGATTTGTGTGGGTGTGCCATTTCTGTAATTTACATGAACTGTAGCTCCACATTGTGAAAATAAGTGGTGGAGTGTGCTGCGTGATCATGCAGTTTAAGTGATAAATATTTACGTTGGCCATCTCTGCTACTGATATTTCTATTATATTTTTAATTAACATTTAATCCCCCTTAAAATCATTTAATCCTTAGAATGCATTTGACTCCAAGAAATCATTGGTAAGAAAAGGCACCAAACAGATGAGGGTTTAAATTAATGGTTTTGCAATATATCAAATTCCTAAAATGTCCTTTTTGCGTGTGCTGTTGTCTGTGTGTATGCTCATGCATGCAGATATATATAGCTATATGTTTCACAGAGAGAGAGAGAGAGAGAGAGAGAGAGAGAGAGAGAGAGAGAGAGAGAACCTAGCACATTTCGTTACAATGAGGATAAATCCCTGAATGAACACATACCTTGGATTGCAAACATGTAACTCTATTTATAAGATAAGGAGTTGTCTTTGTGATTTTCAAAGTGAAACTGTTGCCAGTCATCTAGACAAATGCCTTGCGTGTTTGTGGAGCTGAGAATTAAAAGAAGGTTCTGATCTGTTCCTCCCTGCTCCTCTTTCAGTTTTTGTTTTTTGTTTTTTTTAAAAAAGCTCTTTGTGGACTTCAAAAGCTGTTCCCATGCATCTACATTCCTTCCCTTTCAAAACTCAGAATCCTCTGCTCTGTGGGTTCACTCAGCGCTGCTCTTCATAGATATTCTTTGTGTACTGATGTTAGCGACTCTCAGTGCCTGTTCTTGGCTGAGAGCATGTTGACAATTTTTTAATTTAGGCAAACTCTGAAAGGTTTTAACACAGTGTGAATGGAAGTATGCACAATTGTGCAAATAATACGTAGGTAAGTGGATACTAGCTGTTGTGCCTCTTGTTTTAAATCACTCACAGGAGACATATACAAAAAGCTAATTTTAACACGCCATGAATGCTCACCCACTCCATTGACTGTTTTGTTTTGTTCCGTTCAATGTTAATACTTCCCATTCTTAACAAATTATATCCCCTTTGTAAGGGTCTCAGGATCATGCATGTGATGTCTGCAATCCATATGACAATTGTTTTTCACACAGATCATCTGTCTATGTGGCATATGCAGGCCACTGTTTTGTGTTTTGCGTACTTGTAGGATTTATACCCAGGGTTCTAAGGCAGTTCGTAGCCCCAGGTTCACTATCTAAAATGACATAACACACAAGGGGAAATTAATGGGAGGGAGGAGGGGAAAGAAAGGTTGAGTGCAAGTTCTGAATGTTGCAGCCGATGTCACTGGTGGTGCTAGCTGTCTTGTCCTTGATCAAGAGTCTCTCCTCTGAAGGACTTCCCCACACCAGCCCCAGTTCAGATCCAGTATCAGAACTGGTGACATCATCCAGGCTAGGAGAACAGAGCAGCCCATTCCAGGAGGTCCATAGCTCGGTGGAGGAGCATCTGCTATGCATGCAGAAGATCCCAGATTCAATTCCCAGCATCTCCACATAGGTCTGGGAGAGACCCCTGCCAGTCTGTGTTGACAGTACTGAGCTGGATGAACCCATGGTCTGACTTACTATAGTGTGGTGTCGTATGTTCCTAAAAAATTAGGAATGAAGTCAGTTGGGAGAGACTTGGATCCTGTGATCATCGTCTGAGACCCTTCTTAGCATGCCTTTTCCACAAGAGGTCAGGAGGGTGGCAGCACAAGAAAGAGCCTTTTCTGCAGTGGCTCCCCACTTGCAGATTGCTGTCTCCAGGGAGACTCGCTTGGCACCTTCATTACATATCTTTAGGCATCAGGCAAAAACTTTTTTATTCAACTAAGCATTTGGCTGAATAACATTCTATGGCCTTTTAAAAGTGCCTGTGAGAGGCAGGTTATTGGTTTGCTTTTGTTTATGTTTTATTATGTATTTTGTGTCTTCATTTTGTATTTTTATGTTGTGAACCACCCTGTGATCTTCAGATGAAGGGTGGTATACAAATTTAACAAATAATAATAATAATAACATGTGAGGAGCCGTCACTGAAAAGGCCATCCCCCAGGCCCCCATACCATGGACTTCATCCTAAACAGAGATTACCAAGAGGCTTTTGTCTACTGCTCTTAAGGCACAGGCAGGTTTGCATGGAAGGCATTTTTACAGATATTTAATGACACCCCCCCATGCAAGGTTTATTGGGAGAGTGGATACAATAAAGTTTGTAAAGTGGCTATATAAATGGAAAGTTGGTGTGCATATTTATGCATGCAGAGAGTGGGGGTATCATAACCACTGCACATGGACTTCTGCTAGCATAATGAAGCTTTCCTACTTTCTGTTTCAGTCCCCAAAGCCACTCCAGGCAGTTAGAAGAGTGACATTAGATGGGGCACAGTTCAAAGAGGAAATAAGTAAAAGATTAGGGTTCTCCCCTTACTCCCAAGCAGGAGAGTCTTCCACTTAGTTAAAAGCTTCTTTGTATCTACTTCATTGTATTACTGCCAGTTGTTACTTTTCTCAGCAAAGAAATGTGTTTTAAAAATTCATTATAATAGCTAAATGCCAAATACATTTTTTTTTGTCTTGCCACTGGAAAAAAACAGTCTGCCTCATTTCAAATTACAAAACTAATTGGGGGTGTAAATGGTAAACTACAATAATGGGATTTCCCTCCCCAATAAAATATAAATGAATCAAGGTTCAGATCACTGTCTGAAATCTCTGAAATGTTGATTAAGTTTCCACAGACCTAGAAAGTATTCCTGGGACTAATGTTTTATTCTTCTATATTTTGGGTAGAAATGGAAAGACAGAAATGGAGAGGGCCTGAATGTTAAGAGAGATGTGTCTTTTTGTGAACTCAAAGTTTGCTACATATGCCTTCCAGGAAAATTTGCAGGCCTCGAAACCCGGCACAAAAATCAAAATGGATTTTACTACGCCTTCAGCAAACAGCGTGGCACAAAAGTCCATTGTGCCATGAGATAACTTTGGAGATGAATGGATTTAGCTGTCATTGAGGTGATTGTTGGGCTAGTCGCTATTGGATCACAGTCTAGGCCTGCATTCCTTTATGGTTCATCAGGGGCTGTTGGTACCACTGAAAGTGTCATGATCCTTCCCCCCTCCCCTCACTAGGGCCAGATGGTGTCCTTTTTGAGGCCTTGCTAAATGCCCAGCTTTCCACATGTAAAACTCCTGGGAAAATGACCTAACGCACAGCTGCTTAGTGAGGCTTGAGCAGGCCTTTAGAAACACTTCTGTCAGGAACAAGAAGAGCATACCACTATCTGGGAAAGGGGGGGTAAGGAAAAGGAAGGCGACAACCAGAAACATATCAATTGTAAACTATTTTTTCGAGCCAGAAGGGAGAACCTGAATTAAGATCTCGCAAATGTTACTCTCTCTTTTCTTGGGGAGGGGGGAAATGCCAAGCATCCTGAAAAGGTAACTTAAAAAAAGAAGTTAACTGCCAGGGACAATGGCTATTTTCACAGCAGAAGTTTTACCTTCCTTGAGAGCAGATGGTCTGAATAAGACTCGAATGTCGTGCAGGAGGGTCAGGAAAGGACAAAAAGTGAAAGATTCCCTAGACAGCCACAAGAAGCCTGCAGAGAGGGAGGGGCCAGCGTGTTAAAAGGGGTGAGAGAAAGTGGAAACTTTTGATGTATAAGGGTTGTGTTTACCAATGAGCTGAATTATTCCCAGGAGGCAGGCAGTACTGCAGGTGCAATACTTAAGAAAAGCCAGAAGCCATCTGATTTTCTTCAGTAGCAAAGTAATGCCGGACCAACAGAGCAGTTAGAAAGTCGCAATAAGCGTGCTGTGATAAGAAAATACCAGCGCTGGCAGAAGCCTCTGAGTTCTTCAGTACTATTGGCTGCATAAAACATTAAAGAAATGTTATAACCTACATGATTATGCATGTCACTGTGTTGCTCTATTTTCCTTTCATTTTGAACGCGTACCATTTTAGCTTTAGGCTGTTGTGCCTCCCCTCCCCCCCCAGCCTCCCCTTTGTCTTTTTAGCAATAGAGTAGTGGGTCTCCAATGCTTCCTCCCCCCCCCTTCAGTCCATTAACAAGACAAGTTTAAAAGTAACCCTTACCAGAAAGATTTGCAGTATTTTCTCCTTCCCTGCCCACCCAGCCAACCTTTATGAACTCTAAAGGCATTTTTTACAGTGGTTTCAATGGAGCCAGTACAAGCAGCTAACTCCCAAAAAGTCTACTATATTATGGTTTATAACATAAATGAATCAAGGGAGGAGATTCCCTTGGCAATCCCTGGTGTGGCATAGTGGCTAGGAATGAAAACAGTAAACTAGAAAATACTCAATTCAGCTTCAACTGCGCTTTGGCTTCAGCCATGATTTGGCTACGAAAACTTAAGCAAGTTATTTTCCCCACAGTCTCAGCCCACTCTTAGCGATACCAGCCTACCTGACTAAGTTGGTGTAAGCTTATCCATATGTAGACTGAGAGACAGACAGAATAATGCTTAGCCATAACAATGTATGTGAATTGCTTCAAAGTGCAACCTATAAATATGATGTATTGCGAACTCCCAGGTCTGTCCAGAGAAGTGAAAGTGCTGGCTGAACCATGCGTAATCCTAAAATGTAATGCACTGGAACAAAATAATACTTACCAAATGAAAATAAAGTCACAGTTTCTGTGCTTCTAATAGCACCCTTAGATTTAAACCATTTCGACCATAAGAATAGGTTCAGAGCCAAAGCCTTAGAGCCAACAACCCTATGAAATGAGGGGAAGTGAAAAGCAGTAAAGCACATGGTCTCCCGAATTCAGCATTTGTCTTTGACAGCCCCCACCCTACCCGCAATCCACTGTGAGCATCTGTGAGCATTTGTCTTTGGTAACTTGCAGATTATTGATTTTATCGTTTGCTTGACATTTCACAGTGCATTGCCTCACTTACAGAAAATGTTCAGTATTTACGCTACAATGGGAACTGTCATAAAGTGAGGTAACATCCCATAAAATCCTAAAAAGGATGCGGGGGGGGGGCATCTTTGGTAAGATGCTGTCCAATTTGGAAGTGCTGTGTTTGTGTTCCAGTTATGCTAGGCTCGGTAATATTCAAAAATAGACCACATTACAAAAAGAACCAAATAGATTTAGATCTCCCACTACCAGTTAAAGTACGTCACACTGAAAGTGCTCTGTATAACTGCTTGTGTTGACAGCCAAAAATCCCACTGTCTCAGGCACCCAGGTGGCTTGAAATTCTACCAGACCTAGAATTTGAAGCTGAGTATCAAACGGCATTTCTGTCAGTAGGTAAAGCAAGGATGTAGAACCTTTTAGACTCCATGTGCCAGATCCTTACTAGAATCAGTCCAGCAAGTCAAATTAGACAGGTGGGACACATCATCTACCTGATAATCACCTGGTGCCACAATGAATGCTGGATGCAAGGTGCTCTGAAGTTCTGAAGCTGGGACTTCAAAGTACCTTGCAAGGCTCTGTTAAAATGGGTCTTTCCCTTTCGTTTTAGCAAGGGATTCCTATGCAAACCCCATCCTGAATCAGGAGCAGGATTTAACCCCCTCGGTCAACAGCTGACAGGGTGAAATCATGCTGCCTTGGCTGTGCACCCCTGTTCCCTGTTGGGAATAGGTGTGTGCAGCCAACCGAGGTTTTGAGCCTGCCTTTCTATCCATAAGATGATGTCACAAGTGATGTCAGTTGAGCATGGTTTAAGAAGAATGGCCTCACTGGTTAACTTGGACCCCCTGGCAGGCCAAGATTGGCCCATAAGCCAGAGGATACATCATATGTTTTGGTTGCAGTGTAAGGTTCTCAGATAGGTGGGACTACTGGCTGACAAAGGAATCAGGGATTGGGGCTTCCAGTGCAACCCAGTGTGACTACTCACTCCCCTTCTAAAATCCATAACTAAGGGTTCATCCACACTTCCATTTATCCCATGCCTTCTAGGCACAGGTCCAAGATGTTTTACCTTTGCCCTCCCCCAGAAAATCTGCTCTTTAACAATAAGAGCATGGTAATCTACAGAAAACCCATTTGTTCCGATTCAGCGCTAAAACGTAGGTTTTCCTGGGGAAAAGCTGGGGTGGGGGTGGGGAAGGAAGTCTGGATGAGTCCCAAGTAACTGCAGACGGCATTAAAGGGAGTCAAATAACACAGAAACTACTAAGGAACGTGATGTTAGATGGAGATATCCTATGCTTGAGTTGTTTTATTTTGCTATTATATATACGCATATATAAATTCCACAGCAGAAGTTCAGAAACTTTGAAAGTTTAGGCAGACACTTATTTATTTATTTAAAGTTCTTTAATCACTAAGATATCCTCCCCCCCCCCCCGAGAACAGGGCTCCAGGGCTTTGCATATATTTAAGAGCTGTTTCTTGTAACAGAAGGTGCTGATTAGAGATAACCAGTGTTTCTCCTGCTGAGTTGGTCAGATGCTGTCAGCCTTTTCCATAGAGCTACCCTTCTGTCTCCTTCCTTTCATGGACAGAGTAACATTTTGTACTGACACAAAGAAATTCTTCCTTCCCTTGATCACGAAGACACACACAAAACTAGAGCCTCCTCTTTAACATTTGCTGTTTTTCTTAAACTTTCTTCTTGTCGTCTGTGAATCTCTCATGCTAGGTACACTAGTCGCAATGTGGCCAAAGTTAAGCACATTTATATTGCAAAGAGAAACTTTCCAGCGCTGTGCTATAGTGGATGTGTTACAAAAATTAGACATGTGTTTCTGTGTGTTGTGGGTGGTGGGAATATTCTTAAAATAGCTGGGCATTGCTCTGGGAGAGTGATTCTGTCACCTCAACCCATTTTCTACCTTAATAAACTAGTTCCATGTCTTGCTGTTAATTTGACTCTAACAAAAAACGTAATTGAAAGGGTACTGAACTTTGGCAAACTCTAGAGATGCTGTCCCCTTCCTCTTGGTTCATGTGGGAACCAATGACACTGCAAGCAATAGCCTCCAGAAGATCAAAAGAGATTACGAGGCTCTGGGCAGGAAATTGAAGCAATTAAATGCACAAATTGTCATCTCATCTGTCCTCCCAGTTGAACGACGTGGCCCAGGGAGAGAGGGAAAAATAGTGGAAGTGAACAACTGGCTTCGCAAATGGTGTAAACAGGAACGGTTTGGATTCTTAGATCACGGAATGCAGTTTCTTGAAGATGGACTTCTGGCAAGCGATGGGCTGCACCTCACAACGGTTGGTAGGAATGTTTTTGCAAAAAATCTCAGAAACCTCATCAGGAGGGCTTTAAACTGACTAATGTGGGGGAGGGAGACAGTGCTCCTGAAGGTAGGAGTCTATCAATTGATGAAGATGATCATCCAAATGTCATAGACCGAATGGAGCAAACAGCACGCAGACCTAGTGGTGGGAGGAAAAAATCCTTAAATAAGAGACACGGGGGAATGATTAATGGACTTCAATGTCTGTACACTAATGCGCAAAGTATGGGAAATAAACAAGATGAGCTTGAGCTCTTGGTACAGCAAACTAAATATGACATAATAGGCATCACTGAAACCTGGTGGGATAAGTCCCACGATTGGAATGTAATAATGGAGGGATACAATCTATTTCAGAGAAACAGACCAGACAAGAAAGGAGGAGGAGTGGCGTTATATGTCAGGGATGTGTATACCTGTGAAGAGATCCAAGATTTAGAACCTCAAAGCCAAAGTGAGAGCATTTGGGTCAAAATTAAGGGAGAGAAGAATAACAGTGACCTCATTGTGGGAGTTTACTATAGATCCCCAAGCCAAACGGAGGACATAGATGATGCCTTCCTGGAACAGATGGCCAAGCATGCAAAAGGAAGGGAGATAGTAGTAATGGGGGACTTCAATTACCCGGATATTTGTTGGATGTCAAACTCAGCCAAGAGCATAAGGTCAAACAGATTCCTCACTGGCCTTGCAGACAACTTCATTGTCCAGAAAGTGGGAGAAGCTACAAGAGGAACAGCCATTTTAGATCTGGTCCTAACCAATGTTGATGACCTGGTTAGTGGGGTAGAAGTGGAAGGATCATTAGGCGCGAGTGATCATGCTCTTCTGAAGTTTACTATACAGCGGAAAGGAGCAGCCAAGCATACTAGGACTCAATTTCTCGACTTTAAGAAAGCCGACTTCATAAAACTTAGGGAAGTGCTGGGTGAGATCCCATGGACAGTAATACTAAAAGGAAAGGGAGTTCATGATGGCTGGGAGTTTGTTAAGAGGGAGATAGTAAAAGCACAACTTCAGGCAATACCATTGAGACGGAAACATGGAAGGTGCCTAAAGAAGCCAGGGTGGCTATCTAAAGAACTTTTAACTGAGTTAAGATTAAAAAAGGATGTGTACAAAAAATGGAAAAGGGGGGAAACCACCAAAGAGGAATTCAAACAAATAGCCAGCACGTGTAGACACAAAGTCAGAAAAGCTAAAGCACAGAATGAACTCAGGCTTGCTAGAGAGGTTAAAAGCAACAAAAAAGGCTTTTATGGGTATGTTCGTAGCAAAAGGAAGAACAAAGAAACAGTGGGGTCACTCAGAGGAGAAGATGGTGAAATGCAAACAGGGGACACAGAAAGGGCTGAACTCCTCAATGCCTTCTTTGCCTCAGTCTTCTCCGATAAAGAAAACAATGCCCGGCCTGAAGAATTTGGAGCAAATGATTCAGCAGAGGAAACACAGCCCAGAATAACTAAGGAGATAGTACAAGAATACTTGGCTAGTCTAGATGTATTCAAGTCTCCAGGGCCAGATGAACTGCATCCAAGAGTATTAAAAGAACTGGCAGATGTGATTTCAGAACCACTGGCAGTCATCTTTGAGAATTCCTGGAGAACAGGCGAAGTCCCGGCAGACTGGAGGAGGGCAAATGTTGTCCCTATTTTCAAAAAGGGGAAAAGAGAGGACCCAAATAATTACCGCCCAGTCAGTCTGACATCAATACCAGGGAAGATTCTGGAGCAGATCATTAAGCAAACAGTCTGTGAGCACCTGGAAAGGAATGCTGTGATCACCAATAGTCAGCATGGATTTCTGAAAAATAAGTCATGTCAGACTAACCTGATCTCGTTTTTTGACAGAATTACAAGCCTGGTAGATGAAGGGAACGCAGTGGATGTAGCCTACCTTGATTTCAGCAAGGCATTTGACAAGGTGCCCCATGATATTCTTGTAAAGAAGCTGGTAAAATGCGGTCTTGACTATGCTACCACTCAGTGGATTTGTAACTGGCTGACTGACCGAACCCAAAGGGTGCTCATCAATGGTTCCTCTTCATCCTGGAGAAGAGTGACTAGTGGGGTGCCACAGGGTTCTGTCTTGGGCCCGGTCTTATTCAACATCTTTATCAACGACTTGGATGATGGACTCAAGGGCATCCTGATCAAATTTGCAGATGACACCAAACTGGGAGGGGTGGCTAACACCCCAGAGGACAGGAACACACTTCAAAACGACCTTGACAGATTAGAGAACTGGGCCAAAACAAACAAGATGAATTTTAACAGGGAGAAATGTAAAGTATTGCACTTGGGCAAAAAAAATGAGAGGCACAAATACAAGATGGGTGACACCTGGCTTGAGAGCACTACATGTGAAAAGGATCTAGGAGTCTTGGTTGACCACAAACTTGACATGAGCCAACAGTGTGACGCGGCAGCTAAAAAAGCCAATGCAATTCTGGGCTGCATCAATAGGAGTATAGCATCTAGATCAAGGGAAGTAATAGTGCCACTGTATTCTGCTCTGGTCAGACCTCACCTGGAGTACTGTGTCCAGTTCTGGGCACCACAGTTCAAGAAGGACATTGACAAACTGGAACGTGTCCAGAGGAGGGCAACCAAAATGGTCAAAGGCCTGGAAACGATGCCTTATGAGGAACGGCTAAGGGAGCTGGGCATGTTTAGCCTGGAGAAGAGGAGGTTAAGGGGTGATATGATAGCCATGTTCAAATATATAAAAGGATGTCACATAGAGGAGGGAGAAAGGTTGTTTTCTGCTGCTCCAGAGAAGCGGACACGGAGCAATGGATCCAAACTACAAGAAAGAAGATTCCACCTAAACATTAGGAAGAACTTCCTGACAGTAAGAGCTGTTCGACAGTGGAATTTGCTGCCAAGGAGTGTGGTGGAGTCTCCTTCTTTGGAGGTCTTTAAGCAGAGGCTTGACAACCATATGTCAGGAGTGCTCTGATGGTGTTTCCTGCTTGGCAGGGGGTTGGACTCGATGGCCCTTGTGGTCTCTTCCAACTCTATGATTCTATGATTCTATGATTCTATGATTCTATGTCTTTGTACATGTTTGTCCCATAAAATGACGATGACAATAACAAAAACCAAACTCCCCTTTACCGAGGCTGCTCTTTATAGGGGTCCTTTCTGATATTTTACAATCATGCCATGGATTGTGTGTATACACGTGTGCATGCCAAAGTCTGTATTTTCTACTGGTGGTAATATCTTCACCAGCAACCACAGAGCATATGACTGAGATTTGGCTGATCTTCTCATGAACTTAAAACAGTCTAGAAACAGAGATAATCTTGCCAGATAAGCAGCTCCCAAACTTCAGATCATCAAATATATGTGCAACATAAACTTTTACGTGAAATTATTTGCCTTCTGCTGCGTGAGAAGCATAAAGCACAACAGCAACATAGGACTGAGATCTGGTTCAAACTAGAGTATCTTGAGGCTGAGTGTAATCTGTATTGCAGGTATAGTTTCAACAGATTGGAATCCACTCATAAAAAGCATTTTTTTAATCCTGTCTTGTATTCACAACAATGAAGTGGTAAAATTTGTCCTAGATTATTCCACATCAGGCTGCAGGTAGAGGAATCGTGTTTGGGCACTCCTCATCTAAAATCTTTCTTTTGACATGCTATTTCATTATGCAGAGTGAGGTTCTTTTACCCCCTGGCGCATCCAGACAGGCAACTCACTCACCCCTCCCTGCAGTTTGTGATGTTAAGGTTCAGAAAAAGCCTTATCAGTTGAATTTGCTGAATGTATAAATTGGCCTTACATAATTTATACATCAATCGAAATGCAGGGATCCGGTTCAGGTATATGCTGGTACAGGATTGGCTTGGAATTTCATAATGTGTTGCTCACATATTTCCATTGAATCAAATTGTTTATCCTTCCTTCCTTCCTTCCTTCCTTCCTTCCTTCCTTCCTTCTCTCTCTCTCTCTCTCTCTCTCTCTCTCTCTCTCTCTCTCCCTTTCTCATTTCCTGGCTAGATTGCGTTTGGTCTCTGTGTGTAAACACTGTGTAACTGCTGCCTTCTTCCCAGGCTTTTTAATGAGACTGTGCCGTCTGATCAGGTGCATGCACTCCACTGTCATTTGCAGCCTGACCTGCGGGTCAGAGGTGATTTGGGCAGGCTCAGGGATGCATACAAATCACATCCTCTTGTCTGTCTGTTTTGTTGACTGGTTCTCCTCAGGGTCACGGCTAGCTTAAGTAGCAGCCTGAAGGATAAAGTGTGCCCTGTCTGAGCTGTAAAACTTTGACTTTGGACCAATTGCATCTGACATACAGCAGCATGAGGTTTGGCTTAGCCTTTGGATTCAGAACAAATCACTGACCACCAATAGCTGATAGTGACATGCAGTTTACGGAATGTCTCCTTTTCTCTGGCAGCCATGTATTTTTCAGCAGCAAGGAACGTGCTTGGAGGTTTCAGCCATTGGGGTGCCATTGGGGTGTCGCAAGCATTTCTGATGAACTGCTTCGAAGAAGAGGGCACAGTCACTAAAGAGGGAGGGCATGATCCTGTTGTGGAGGTGGTGAGGGTGACTAACAAAATCAATCCGCTTGGCAAACTGGGAATATCTACTCACTCACCCGAAGTTTAGGATATTCCACCATTCTTCAGCAGAGTTTCTTTTTCTTTGAGAAAAATCAGGGGCTCATGTAAATAAAAACTAAGCTATAATAATATCATAGCAAAATAACATAATGAGAGAAACTAAATACAACAACATGAGGCAAGTAACAAGAAGAGGCAGTTGGTCTCGCTTAACTGACATCCTTAACGGAACACACACTGAAGGGAGGGGCTGATTCCAGAGCAAAACACACAAGCCCCGCCCACCAGATACCAAGCACTCTACTATTCAAATTAGGCCCCAGTGTTTTTCTTACAGATCCAGCCTAAGGTAAGTGCTTTATTCTCACTGATTTGAATGGCAGAAAGTTAAACATATGCCTTAACTCTGCATTTGAGACCAATGGGACTTAATCATGCTGGATTTTGACTGGATTGTGCTCATCTTCAGCAGGTAGAAAGTAACCATTTGGGTTTTTGTGTTGGCTTTTAAGAGTGCTGCATAGTATAAGAGGGAGGCAATCTATTGCTTCATTTTTTGCTTTTGAAAGAAAATGGACTAAAACCCCAATTTTTTTTCTCTGTGAAAGAGAATATTTTAAGTTTCAATTGCTTTTCAAAATGAGATAGCAAAAAGGAAATAGGAGCCTGACTGCTTCTATATAACTTTTAATCCAGGCTGGGTTCCTCAGTGTGAACAATTTATCAAACTGAGAAGAGCACAGATTGTTTTGCCTGATGGAATGTACTTCCATGTACTATGTTTAGGATCAGGTTAAAAGGCTATTGTCCTCAACACACATTTACTTGCATCAAATACTTGGTATACTCCAGAACTCAGGGCAAGGAAACAAGCTGGGAGATGGCTTGGATACAAGTGGAGGAAAATGCCAATCAAACACTGGTGAATGCTCATTATCAAGCCTATTCAATGGCAATGAAGGCAGCAAAGAATGCATACTTTGCTGTCTCCATTGCATCATAACTGTGCCTTCCAGCAAAGCTTTTCTGGATACCACAGTGCCTTTTAGGGCCTTTTAGTCTGGCCCAAAGGAGGTGGTAGTACTGACGGTAGCTCACTGACTTATTTGCAAAGCATTTTGAGGATGAAATCACTTGAATCTGCCAGAACTCAGTTGTTACAGTGGATGAATCTCAAGAGGTGTCCAGAACACTGTCTAGTTCTGTTATGCGGGATGAGTTTCAGTTAGTAAGCCATGAAGAAGGTACTTGGTTCAGTCTGGGTGACCATCTGCACCCATGCCCCTTGTGGCTGATAAAAACTATCTGTGGGGAGATAGCTGGCTGGGCTAGGGAGGTGATTAACGCCTCCTTGCTAGAGGAAGTGGTCCTTGCTTGCTTAAAGGAGGCAATGATAAGGCCAGTCCTTAAGAAATCCTCCCTGGGTTCAGAAAATCAAAGTAATTACCATCCAGTCTTTAACAGCCCCTTCTTGGGAAAGGTTCTTGAGAGAGTGGTCATGGGCCAGATCAAGGCTTCCCTAAACGAACCCTATTTTCTAAATCCATTTAGGCCTGGTTTGGGCATGGAAACTGCTTTGGTTTCCCTGTGTGATGACCCCTGTCAGGAGAGAGATGGAGGGGGGATGTGTCCCTGTTAATTCTCCTTGATCTCTCAAGGGCTTTTGATACCATCAACCATGGTATACTCCTAGAGCAGTTAGGGTGGGTGGCACCACCTTCAAGTGGTTCTAATCCTACTTGGATGGTCACTTTCAGAGGACGGAGCTTGGGGAGTTTCATTTGGCCCTGTGGAACATTTGATATGGGGCTCCACAGTGTTTGATTTTATCACCCATGTTGTTCAGCATGTTGTCAGCAATATGCTGGTGACACACAGTTTCACCTCTCCTTTACAGCTGCAGTTGTGGCAGTGGATGTACTGGACTGATGTCTTACCTCTGTACTGGACTGGTGGAGAGCCAACAACCTGAAGCTCCATCCAGATGAGGCTGAGGCATTGTTAACTGGTGGTTCCCTAGGCCTGATGGGTGAGCAGCGGCCTGCTCTTGACAGAGTTACACTCCCTATAAAGGAGTGGGTACACAGCTTGGGGTTACTTCTAGATCCCTCACTGTCACTCAGGTGGCCTCAGTGGCACAGAGTACCTTCCATGAGTTTCAGCTGGTGGCCCAGCAACACCCCTATATGGACAGGGATAGCCTAACTTCTAGGTTAGATTGCGACAATACATTATACATGGAGCTGCCTTTGCAAACAGTTTGGAAACTGCAGCTGGTACCCGAGGAGGGGACCCAAAACAGTTTCTTAGAAGCATGACAGGTGCTGCAGCAGTAGTTTATATTGTGTTTCCACTTGTGTGCGTGTGTGAAATAAACACCTGCTCTCTAGTAAATGAACTGTAACAGTCAAACTACTAAGGCCACCGAGCAGGAGTTAAAAAGTTACAATGTGCAGTTAGCCTGTTTCAACCCAGTGATCTGGAAGGGAAATGCTCTGTCTCAATCCCACGAGCCTGCCAGTTTAGTAACACTCGCCTTATTTGAAACCTGCTCCAAGAGTCAATAGCTGTCCTTGTGCCTCCAAAATTACAGTTTAATAAAGCTTAGAAAGGTAGGTGGCATCCGTCTCCCTAATATGCACTAGTTCTTTTCTAAATGGGTGTTGAACTGAACGCAAGCTGGAATACCTGCTCTGTTCCTAATTACTGTGTATCTGTTAAGAGATTTGATGGATCACTTTTTGTCAAAATGTGCCTGTCATGTCTTCATCTGAGTTATCGCAGCCCTATTTAAAGGTAGGTTTCTTCGGCAGGTTGTTATTGATAAACAAATTGACTTTGTGTAGTATTTTGACAGACTGGAAATGAAACATAAATGCTCCCATAAAAATCAAAAGAACTCAGATGCCAATTGCCAAGACCTCCGTCACGCTGCGCACATGCTTTCATGTGCCATTTTCCCTTGGACTCGCAAACATCTCACCTGATGGATAAGAGAAGGCTGCTTTCTCATTTCAGATGGCAGGAAATTAAATCATTTAGATCACACTAGTGAAAGCAAATATTTACTTCTAACTAATATGGTAAAAGACACAACAAATGCTTAAAAAACAACCCCAGGCAGTATATAGCTAGCCAACAAAAACCAATTAAAAGTTTTAACACACTGTGAAAACATTCCATTTATATGTTCCCTGTGTGGCTCTCCTGTATGGATTTGGTCTGTAACCTTGAAGCAGTGGTGGACTTGAAAGCCCAATTTCAGCAGCCCAATTTCAGCAGCACCCCGTGCGATTCTAAAATTCAGCATGCGCCCTGCCTCTCACACTCTGTGCAGAGAGTTGTCATGGCACTCTCTGCAGTGTGGCTACACCGACTGCACAACCCTAAAACCGCCTCTGCCTTGGAAGCTGGCTGTTTATCACTTTGAACCTAGGTGGTCCAAGGTCTTGGTGCAGGCCTCTACATAGCAAAGGTACACTTTCCTTTTTTGATCCAGGGAGACCTAAATGTAGCCCTCTCCATTATCCCTGCAGGCTATAGTATAATCTCACATATGGTAGCGGATCGCATTGTGGGGCTACGGCGCTCACCTGACCTCCATCCAGCTGAGCCACCACAGCATACTGGGATGGAGAGGCAGAGGGATGCAGCAAGGTTGGCAGAGTGCAAAAGCATCAGCAGGAGCACTGGATTGGCTTTACCAGTGCGTTTTCACCACACCAACCATGCCACCTCTGCCTGCTGCAGTAGCTCAACTGGATGGAGCTCAGGTGAGCAGTGCAGCCGAGCCACACACCTGTTGCTGCTTAAGCCCTTTCCAGATTTTTTAGATGGAATGTTCTTAATCCTCCCCCCCCCCCTTTTTTTTAAATTCTCCTTTAACTCAATTATTCCTGCATTGCAGGGGTTTGATGACCTTTGGGTCCTTTCCAACTCTACAATTCTGTTAATGTGCAGAGGGCAGGGGCAAAATACATGGGTGCCATGAAACACAATCCCACCCCCTTCCATGCATTCATTTGACACAAGGAAAAGGTCTGAAAATGCCTTGAAAGTCTCAATGTTAGGTGACATTTAGGTGACATAGTGTCTGTTAGAGTACATGGCAGATGGTATAAATTAAGGTTACCAGACGTCCCCGTTTCCCAGGGACAGTCCCCAGATTTACAAACCAGTCCCCATACAAAATCCATTGAAATTGAAAAGTGTCTCTGGATTTATTGAAAAAAATCTGGTAACCTTAGTATAAATTAGTCACATGTGTAGGCCCCATTTTTGCTCAAGGTACAGTCCTGGAAGATGTTTGGCTCCCTCTGTGCCTTTTATAGCTGCACCAAAAGGTCCTCAGCATTCTGAAAGTCTGGAAATTCAATGTCATTGTAAAGAGTTGCTGCTATTGATTCTGAAATGATGGGCAGGAGAATTGATTACGCAGCTCTTTTCCCAGTAAACTCCTGGAATGGGCGGTGATTGTTTAGCGCGAGGGGTAGGGTGAAAAAGCCATGATCCCTAACTATCACATAGACACTGCCAAAAAAAATTCAGCCTTGATTGACAGCTAACTGCACGACTCAGCTGAGCTTAGCCTGAAATCTTGGCTTATAATTACTGAGTTGAGCATTTTGAGAAATGGGCAAGATAAAGTGTTTCACAGAGGCCATGCGAATCTGCTTACGCTACTGCTTGCCTTGAGCATGTCTAATAAGAATTGATGCCATGTGTCATTTGTAATTTAATCAACAGCATCACATCTTGATCCTCAAATGGGCATCCCAAACATTTTCTCGCTGCCAAGCGAAAGATTAACGCGCACAGCAGATCTGCATAACTGTAGGACAAACTGAGAAATAGGAGAAGCGGAAAGTTACAGAGAACCCGACAGTAACCAACTTGCTACTTTATTCATAGCACTTCGCAGCTTGTATCTCTTCAGCATCTTCCTACAAGTTAAGCCACTGAGGAGTGAGCTATTGCTGGGTGCCAGAAAAGACATTTCCCTACCCGCCTTCTTCAGCCACTATTAGATCTTACTCATGGCTTGCATTTTGCTGGTGGGTTCTAATCAACATTTAAAATACAACCCTCATAGCCACCTCTGCAACTCTGTAGCAAGACCTTCCAAAAATAAAATCCTTTTATATCTTTCTTATTCGATTGATAACAATGCTATAAAAAATTGTGTGCTATATTTCTTCTGTTTCACAGAGCCTTGCTTTTGTTTCAGTATGCACATGCCAGGAATGTTTCCTCCTTAGTTGAAATGACGCCTCATTAAAGGCACACTATGTGTGATGTATAGCCCAGAGACCAGTGAGAAAGGCTCAGTTCCCAAAGATATCATAAGATGGGGCAGAGGCTGAAGACTTTAAACAGCCTCAACCTCAAGGGTTCAGGGCCATATTACCCTGTGAGCTTCCCATCCACCCTGGACTTAAGAGCATTCACTGAAATATTTTGGCTGCTGCTTGACTGGGCTGGAAATGTGTCCCCACCACCTCAACCTGAATTGGCCCTTGGTGGGGGTTATTTTAGCTCAGTGAAATTACGGCTTGCTTCTGTTACGCATTTGGCAATATTTGTATGTATGGGGGCAGAAATGGCATTGGGCAAGATCAACATAATAAAGGGAGCTGCATAAGGGTCCTGAGGGGGGATTGACTATTGCATGCCCTTGGCTTAGGATGAGGCCCCTGCCTGGCTGGGATCCTCACCAGAGTCACCCAGTGAGATCCTGGATACTTGGTTTGCACCATGACTGCGTTCAGTGCTGAATGACTCCCATGAAGGGGGGCTTAGCTGCTTCCCAACCCCAACCGTATATAGAGTAACTGATCCTTGCCAACCCTGCCTTGCCTACTGCAGTCAATGAATATTTGGCTTGGATTTTACACAACAACCAATGGCCTGTTCCTGTTATTTCTCTGCACTTATGAACCCATGGCACCTACCAGGGCAAGCAGTCTGTATGCACACTTTTTTAGAGACACAAAACAGAAAGTAATAATAAAGGCTTGGGAGGTCCACACGGACATCAGAACTCCTATAAGCCCCCAAAATACTTTTCCTTCATTGGGTGCACTTTGACATATCAAATGCAGTTATCACATCAAATGAATTTTTGAAACTTTCTTTTTACTCACTCTGAAGTCTCATTCAAAGGAATCTAGGGTTACCATATTGTGAAGAGCCAAACAGAGGACACTATGATGGCCATTCAAAGCAAATAAATGCAATTTGTCTCAATTTTTACCCCTGAAAAAGAGGACATGTCCTGCAAAAAGAGGACACAATGCAACCCTAAGATGTGCACCATTTTCACTGATTGACTGCATTTATATCCCACCTGTCAGTCATGGAGCTCAACACTGGATACCTAAGTTTCAGTTCTTTCATTATTTAAGGTAGTTCTGCTTTTCAGGTGGTCCTCTGAAAATATTGTTACAGATTACAAAAGATTGTTACAGCAAGCATCAATGCAAAAAAGAATTGTTACAATGGAATTGAAACTGTTTTTGTTTAACTTCTTCTCCCTTTCCCCCATGGCAGGATGGTCCTTCTGAAGCTTCTGTGATGGCAACAGGGGGAAGGAGGTACCACCACCACTGGGAGCTGGATGGTGACAGCTGACCAGACTGGCTTCTTTCTTCTCCTCTTAGGGAAGATGGTCCTTTGGGTTTCCAGTCACTGTCTATGTCGGGCACTAAGCAGACCCAGAGGTACTTTGTTTTTACAAGATGGACGCATTCAATGCTTTCACAGCATGCCAGGAACCATCATATGTAACTCATCCTGGCTCTTGAACTGGGGGAGGAAATAATGGGGCTTTTAGTTTAGAGCACAGGTAGGTAAGGGGTGTAGAAAGTGACAGATAGTGTGAAGAAAGTGAATAGAGATAGGTTTTTCGCCCTCTCAACTACAACTCAGGGACCTCCAATGAAGCTGAGTGTTGGAAGGTTCAGGACAAGCAAGAAAGGGCTTTCTTTACACAGAACATAGCCAAACACTGCTCCCACAAAGGTAGAGATAGTTACTAACCTCGGTGGCTTAAAAAGAGGAATAGAGATAGTCATGGAGAACGAGGCTACTATCCATGATGGTTATGTTCTTCCTTCACTGTTGGAATTGTCTGATTCTGAATACTAGTAGCTAGGAATCACATGAAGGGTGAGTGCTGTTTCACTCAGGTCCTGTTTGTGGGTTTCCCATGGGCATCTTGTTGACCACTCTGAGAACAGGATGCTGGACGAGATGTTACATTCTTATGTACAGTCATACCTTGGGTTGAATATTCTTCAGGTTGAGTGTTTTCAGGGTATGCTCCGCGGCAACCCGGAAGTGATGGAACACGTTACTTCCGGGTTTTGCCGCTCGCGGATATGCAGATGCTCAAAATGACGTCATGCACATGCGCGGAAGCAGTGAATCACAACCCATGCACGTGCAGATGCACAGGCGCGGGTTGCATTCGCTTCAAGATGAGAACAGGGCTCCGGAATGTATCCTGTTCGCATCCAGAGGTACCACTGTACTTAAAAAGCTCCTCCACTGTTTTTTCTGCTAGACTTTCCACCACAGCCGCTGCTCTGAGATGCACAACCACAACATGATGGCTGCCACTGCCAAACTCTCTCTTGCTGGCGCCGACTTCATAAATAATATTATGTGATAAGAGCTCCATGTTGGAAATGATGCTGTGTTAGTCACATGAGCCAAGAGAGCAGGCAGTGTGTGTAATGGTGCAATTACACACTGATGTTAAACCATTTCCATTGTGGGTCACCAAATCTAATTATAAATAAACACAAAGGAGCGTTTTGAGAAAAGAGACTTTTACAACGCAAAAGTTCTAATTTTTGCAAATGGCGAAAACGGATAAATGTTTTCAACAGAGCCCTAGCTCATTGGATAATGACAATGATAGAAAATATTTTTGCCATGAAGAAGGTGTGGGTTTTTTAGCATGAACATTGTAACTGTACACCAGGAGCTGCTCTTTTGAGTCAGTTGAAGTCATTTTTTCCCTGAAAGCACATGGAAGAAGCCTTATGTAGAGCAAGAATAATGGTTACATTTTCTTCCTCCTTCCCAATCATGGATGCCAGTTAGCAGGGGGACTTCAGTGTAATATTATTACAACATTTTTTACAGTCTGAGTTATAATTGAAATTTGTTATGTATGAGGATAACTAAAACTCGATCATTTCACACTCTTCGGTCCAAGCCTCAGGATATTTTGGGGGTAAATAGATTGCTTGGAAACAGCTAGTGACTACAGCTAAAATTACATTTTACCAAGTGAGCGGAATGGCTTTTTAATTACAGCACTGATGTCCGCATGCTGTCACCACCGTCTAATACTGAGATGGTATTGATTTGATTTTTAACTTTGATGCACCAAGAAGGGGGAGTGAATGCAGAGTAGGATATTTTTCCACCTTGAAATCCTATTTCCAAAGTAAATAAAGAATACAAATATTAACCTTAAGGAGTTTCTCCTTGACTACATGCCTTAGAATTTGTTTATATCCTAGTCTCTCCTTTTTTTGCAAGTGCATACATTCATGTAATCACTATCCCTTTGTAATAAGTCTCAAATGAGACGTTTTAAGCAAATGGGTAGCTGAAATAAGTAACTCCACAACATTTGCAGATCTCAATCCTATCATTTTCATATACACACAGTGTCTGACCCAAAGCTATGTATTTGCTTCAGCCAGTGTATACAGCATGCAAGTCGGCATCCTCATTCCCTTGGATGAATGTGCACACACATCACTTTACAGATGTGCCAGCTGGTGGTGGGATCACTCCATGCGCACATCAGAGTGTTCTCTCTCGCACACATGCAGACACACACCACTGCATCACAGCAAATTGCTTCCTCTGCCAAAGGAAAGTAGGTCAAACTCCATCCCAAGCTGCCTTTGGTTCATTTGAGAAGTGTGGCTGTTGAGGCAGTAATGTGGATTTTGATCAACTGTAACTTCTCTGATCTAGCACCAGATAGATTGGGTAGCAGACCTTTGTGTATACTATAAAGATATAAAAACAGAGTAGGATTTCACATAAAGTATGTAAATTGTAGCGCCGTATTTCAGTATCATTGCATGCCTTCCCTTTTCTAAAGTGCTGAGAGCTGGGGTGAGCTTTTTTCTGTTCCTTGTACCATTCTGCCATCACAAGCTGTGATGCAACAGAGGCTACATTTCTAGCCAAGCCTCTTAAGTGAGTCTCTTTATGAGAATTATAAATAGATGAAATGACTTTCCTCATTGGCTTTAGAATCCCCCCCCATCATCTCTCTTTCTACCACTTCACATCTGAAGAACAGTTGAATTTTATCAAATGCAGGACAGCAAGTACAATGTGGGCACTGAAAAGGTATGATCCTGACTGTAGGATAGTATTGAAGGTATGCATTTGTCACTGGGTTAACAGTGTCTGATTCATCAGAAAACCTCTGTGGAAGTATGTGATCTGATGCCACTTTGTGGGAGCTTGCCTTCCATGTGCAGTTCCTCAAAGGGTTTGTGACTGTACAGTTTTTGAAAACTGAGGAAAGGAACCAAAGAGCCTGGACGTGGTGGGGGGAGGGGGAAGCAGAGCTCACAAAAAGTTGGGATGTCTCAGCTACTGCCCATGGGCCAATAATTCAAAAAAACCTGGCATACATCTTGGGTAAATTTGACTTTGTGGCCAAAGGCAAAACACTAAACCTACACTGCACTTCAATTCCTTCAGACATAAAAATGGAGATCACACCTCTTTCTCTCACAGAAGTCTTGTGAAAATAAAATCAATCATTGTGAGGCTCTCAGGGATTTGGTGATGAGTCATGCAAGTGTCTAGAAGGATTAATGAATTAATTCGTTGCTACTTAGTGGGCAAGTTAAGAAATGAGCCCCCTTGAAACTCCGTTCTGACCTTCGCTAATGCATCTTGAGCTTTTTTGAAGATTGTTCCACTTTTTTGTGTGGTATTGTGCTAGGAGACTAACCCTAAGCTTCAAAACTACGTATCCATGCACAAAGCTTGGGCAAACAGAAACTATGCTTTACCAAGTACCTAGGGAGCAGACCCCATTATATACCACTGAAATATATGCATTCACTGCTGTGCAAAGGGCACTGAGGACCCGTTTCATGACATTGAATGGATCCCAATTGAGCAGGAGGAGCCGGTCTAACTTTGCCTAAGACTCAGTGAAGATGAGGGTCAAACAATACTTTGCATAGCTTGCATATTGAGGTAGCGCTTGCACTAGAAATAAAACACTGGGGCAGTCACAGAAAGGGCAACTTGCATGTTGTGCTGAGCATGTAAAAAGAACATTTCTTTCAAATGATCACAGTGTTCTAGCAATGTGTGTTCTGGCTCCCCTGACCCTTAGGCCCAGTCATGGCAGACTCTGGGGTTGCGGCACTCATCTCGCTTTATTGGCCGAGGGAGCCAGCATACAGCTTCCGGGTCATGTGGCCAGCATGACTAAGCCACTTCTGACGAACCACAGCAGCGCACGGAAACGCCGTTTACCTTCCCACTGGAGCGGTACCTATTTATCTACTTGTACTTTGACGTGCTTTCGAACTGCTAGGTTGGCAGGAGCAGGGACCAAGCAATGGGAGCTCACCCCATCAAGGGGATTCAAACTGCCAACCTTCTGATTGGCAAGTCCTAGGCTCTGTGGTTTAACCCCAGTGCCACCTGCATGTTCTGGCTCAGGGTGGCAATATCTCCCCAGCACCATGAGTGCACAGAGATATGAACTGTTGGTTCAGGAGTCCTATCATAGGCCCTATTCAGAATAACAGTTTCAACATTCGAGTATCCACTTTACATACTTCCAACATACTGTGCAAGTTGCTTGAGTTCCCAAAGAAAATAAATCCGTATCTTGAGAGAAAGCTGAAGCATGTGCAGACCTCTCATTTCCATAATGTACACTGACAACATCCACACATTGGTAGAGAAGATGAAGAACTGGGAGTGAGTAGGGGGAAGGAATGATGTGGCTCATTCTTCCCAGTCTCACAACCAGTTTGTGTTTAGACATGCAAGTTTATCAGACACAATGAGAAATGTGGAGCACTATGCTTATACATAGAATGGAGGAGAACCACCCTCACTGATATGTGAGAAATCTCCTGCATTTTATTAAAAGCAAAATTTGGGAGCAGATATGAGTAACCCTCCAAACTGAAGAGACAGGAAGAGAAGGATGGGAGAATTCACTCATCTGCACACTCTGAAGAGTTAAGGAACAAGGAGGAATTTGTGTATAGCTCATTAATTGTTATATTGCATCCTTTTATCTAAATTGTTACTAGCTTGCTTAGTCAATTGAAACGTATTACTTTAATGGTAAAACTGCAATCAAAATCTTTGTTCTTGTGCATGTTGTCGTCAAGAATAAAAAATCCTTCCAAAGAGGGCAGCTGGGATTATTGTACAGAATATTACAAGTAAATATAAGCCATATGCTCAAAATTACAGTAATCAAATGCAAAATGATATCTTGCTTATAACTTCAGCAGTTCTGCCTTCTTTATTGTTTTAATAACATTCAGACACAAATGTATGAAGCAAAGGGATGATAAGGAAGGCCCAGATATAAAAGGGATCATTAAGGCCAAACAAGATGTAATGACAGCACAACCCATCAGGTTACTCTGAATTCTTATGAAGTGAGATTTGTTTAAATAGTATACGGGGGTGAGGCCAGAGAGGTGGAGTTCATGCTAACCTACCTAATTTGTCCCTTCTGAACCAATAAGCAAACCCAAACACACAATGATACTTTGAATTTGCACTTCTCCAAGTGTTACGGATGCAGTTCTCTAACCAAACAGCATGCACACAAAGCACATACTTGTGAAGGCAATGTACAAAGCTACATTAGGAAAAACAGCATGTAACAGGGGAAATTTCATACAAATTCATAGACAAATTCACAAATCGATCTGGAAATGATGTGAAATGAAGCTTGGGGGGGAGGAGAAACTGAAAGAAATCAAAATTGACAGATTTCTTCATCCCTATGAAGTCAAAGAAATAAAAGCACTGTACAAAAGGAAGAAGGATATGCGGAACACTATGCCTTCCTTTTCTAACCAAAATGCAGAGTTCTCATTTGCACATGGTACAAATATTGTCCATCAATATCTCTCCTTAGCAAGTGCCTCTTTTTTCTCCACTTACATTCAGGGGTCATACAGTGATTAAACAAACAAACAAATCTGCAGGTACAATTGCACTTGTAATTTTCTCTATGCTGGTCAGCCAGAATACTATAAATCCACTTAATTTGCAGATGACGCCAAAATGGTAGTACACCCAGAATCCAGGGGTCTTTGTAGACCACAAGCTTTGTAGACCACAAGGGAAAGAATAGTACTGCTCTAAAGGTGGAATGTGTGCAGACGAGGGCAACCAGGATGATCAAGAGTCTGGAAACCAATTCTTATGAGGAACAGTTGAAGGCGCTGGGTATGTTTAGCCTGGAAAATAGGAGACAGATATATGATATCCATCTTCAAATATCTAAAGAGTGGCCACATGGAGGATGGAGCAAGCTTGTTTTCTCTGGCCCCGGAGGGTAGGATCTGACCCAATTAATTCAAGTTAGATGGGAGATTCTGACTAAATATCAGGAAGAACTTTCTGATGGTAAGAGCTGCTTGATGGTGGAACAGACTCCCCCAGAAGCTGGTGGACTCTCCTTGCATGGAGGTTTCTATGCAGAGATTGGATGGCCATCTGCCATGGATGCTTTAGTGTCATGGATGCATTGCATAGGGTTGAACTAGATGACCCTCGGAGTTCCTTCCAACTCATAGAATTGTAGAGTTCCATGAAATAAGTCAATGCCTTGGTGTTCAATTAGTTTAAGTTAGCATTACTCAAGAAGAGCTGAACATAGGAATTGCTAACCAATGTAGAAAATAATTACCTGTCTAGTCCAACATTTGTGGCTCACTCAGTGATTTTGGAATAAGGAGTGAAGTGCTTACTATGGTTCATATATATATGTATATATATATATATATATATATATATATATATATATATATATTCTCGTTGCTGTGCTGTGGGCAGAAATTTGTTCATGACCCCAGCTTATGCCCTTAAGCAAGATCAGCTCTGCATGATCACTTTGTGCCCTCCAGCAAGTGGAAAGAGAGCGCTTGTAGATGTTACCTTAGCTGTGTGTCTGCTGACGCTATTTTTATTCATGTGCTCAGCCGCACTCTGGCTATATGATGCTCAACAGCCTGGAAATGACTAGAGCCTCTACTGCCCACTCTGATTGTATGACGGAAAAGCAGAGGTGAAAGCCGAAGGAAGGTTCATCCCAGTCAGCATTCATCATCTGTCACAAACCTGTACCTGCTCAGGAATGGGAGGCCACAATAATCTTTCAATGTAGAAAAAGATATTTCTGCCATCATTTCAGCCATTGAACATATGGAGGGGTGTCTTGGTGTGCATTTTTTAAAGACTAAAACTTCCAACAAATGGAAAAAAGGGAAACTCTAATTTCTATGCCAACATTATTTTCCTTCCTTCCTTCCTTCCTTCCTTCCTTCCTTCCTTCCTTCCTTCCTTCTTTCCTCCACCCTTCCTCTGACCTATTGCCATTGTCCAGCAATGGACAGAGGAAGATTTAAGGAACCACAACTGGTTCAGTAACACTGGGAACAGAGTTTCAGAGACATTGCAGGGGGCATCACAACTATGATGGAGAATGGAAAGCAATAGGTGGGGGGACAAATTTTGGAATCACACAGGGCACCACTGAAATTTGAAACCCAAAGTCTGCCACTGCAATGGATGTGCATGTGTGAATTCATCCTCACTGTGGAGTGACTGACCAGCAGGGTCAGGGAAGATAGTTCAGTTTCCCCATTCTCTATTGAAATCTGAGGCATCTCAGAATGTGGAAGTAAAAAATTATTTTAAAGCAAAGTACTACAGGACAAGTGGCAAAGAAAGTAAATACCCAGTAGTTTATGCTGGCCTTTCCGCTTTATCTGATTTCATGTAAGTGATAATGTATTGATCCCAATTCACTGTTGATTAAATACAATACTCAGAACAGTTCCAACTTCCACACAAAAAACTGAATACATTTTAAAGTAACTGTGAAAGAGAAATGGTAGAAGTTTGTTTCTTAAGCCAGTGCCATGTGGATGGAAAGATAAAAAGAGCAATGCAAATGTGGTTTCTCCTAATCGATGTCTCTGCCCTTTAAAATGATACCATGCTCCCCAGACATATGTCTTCTGAAGAGGTAATTTTTCCCAACCCATCTTAGCAGACCATTATTTTAAAACATAGTGCATGGGTTATACCAATGCTATATTATTATTCTTTGTTCAGTCTGTAGTCTGCACAAGTTGTCTGAATTCTGGTCCTGCACAGATTGTTTAGTAGGTGATGTAGATATGTGTATCCTGCTAGTCTTTACTAAATCTTCTATAACTCATACATATATATGTATGTATCATGCTAGTGCTTACAAACTCCTCCATAACTCATAACAAGAACTTCTAATCTTTCTCTTTCTTTCTTTCTTTCTTTCTTTCTTTCTTTCTTTCTTTTGTAATTGTTTTTCTATTAAATTGTAGTCATGTTGCTTCTTTTGGTTCTAAACAGTCCTCTTTTCTGGGGGGGGGACGCAGGAGTATGCATACCCCTGAACATTTTGTGAATCTAAATTTGGCCTCATTGAGGGGCAGTATTTCAATATGAGTAGGAAAATGAGAGTACCCCTAAACCATTTTTTTAGAAAAAGGGAAAAAAGCACTGGTTCTAAATAAAGATACCATAAAATAAAGATATCATAAAAATATAGCACTCAGCTGTAATAAGAGATGTATTCTCATTTTATTGGTAACCAAAGGTGACATTTTTGTTTTTCTTAAGACTCATTGCTGTAAGACTGTGCTCTTCAGCTTAGATCCTACAGGCACCTGGTTGGCCACTATGAGAACAGGATGCTGGACTAGATGGGCCATTGGCCTGATCTCACAGGCTCTTTTTATGTTTCAAGGCTTGTCACAGACATCATGATCCAAGGCTTCTCCACACTGGAGTTTTTTGTTTGCTTTTTTTGCAAATGTATTCTGCAGCGTATCATAGCTCATCAGTGCTGGGTTTATATATGATCATCCACACATCATTCTGCTTTAGTGGGTTATTATGCACTGTTTTCCCCAGTGTCTGGCAGGACACTCTTGCACTATATTGCAACAAATGTAGGACAACCCCTGCTCCCCACATCAAGTATTTGTGGCATGAAAAGGTTGCTGAATTTCAGCAGGAACCAATGAGACATATGCACTGATTCAGTGGTGGACTTTGCGCTCTCAAATTATAGCCCTGTGCGACACTAAAAGTCAGCACACAGACATTCTTCTTTGGCGATCACTCGTAGCCAAGTAAGATTGTCTTCCATGAACACAATGAGTCCATAAGTGACTGTGGAGGCCAATCCTGGATCCACAGGTCTTTCCACAGTGGGGACATTGGTTTCCGGGAGGGAGTTGATCACAGTGTGGATTTGCCAAGCTTGCCTTCCTCTTAGCACGTTTCTCCCTTGCGTCCTGAGTTCGAGTGCCTTCAAAGCCCATGACATCTTTGGTAAAGGCTGTTCTCCAACTGAAGTGCTCGCAGGCCAGTGTTTCCCAGTTGTCAGTGTTTATACTACTTTTTAAAGATTTGCATTGAGACAGTCTTTAAACCTCTTTTGTTGACCACCAGCATTACGCTTTCCATTTTTAGGTTTGGAATAGAGTAGCTGCTTTGGAAGACGATCATCAGGCATCCGCACAACATGACCAGTCCAAGGAAGTTGATGTTGAAGAATCATTGCTTGAACACTGGTGATCTTTGCTTCTTTCAGTACACTGATATTAGTTTGCCTGTCTTCCCAAGTGATGGGTAAAATTTTTCAGAGACACCGTTGATGGAATCTTTCAAGGAGTTGGAGATGGTGTTTATAAGTGGTCCATGTTTCACAAGCATACAGTAAGGTTGGTAGTACAATAGCTGTGTAAACAAGCATTTTGGTGTCCCTGCGAATGCCCCACAGACATATCCCGCCTCTCATTGTTGTGGTGCCCCCTGCAGTGCTGTGCCCCCCTGTGGCTGCACCGGTCGTGCTACCCAAAAGCCACCTCTGACTGATTGGAAACAAAGCAATACACCTACTTCAAAATATTTGCAGGTGCAAATAGTATTGAAATAACCACCCTGATGCCATGAGCACAAATCATCTTGAACCCCCAATTTAAAAACCACAGCAACATGTCTGGAATGGTCCCTAGCCCAATAATACAGCCTTTACAGAACAACAGGCCAAAGGAGCAACACAATCTGAGGAATTTGTAAAGTTGGACTGAAAAGATGGAATGGATAATAAAAAAAGGCTTGTGTAGTGGAAGACTGGGAAATGTAGTGAATAAGCTTGCCTTGCTACATGATCATCAGAATGGATTTTTTTAAAAAAAGAAAAAAAATGTTTCAATGGAAGGGACTGATGAAAGATTAATAATTAATATTTACACAGCAGTACAGTATTATTATTTTTTGAAATGTAAATCTGGTGCAGAAAAGCAGTGCATTATGATAAGCAGAAGTAACAAGGCTGAGAGGCTTCAGGAAGATCTCCTGCTTAAAGAGAGAACACCAAGGAACATTTAGATGGCTTCTTTATTCTTTTGTTTTTAGTACAGGTTTGCAAGGGGAAGCAAGGATATTGGGAAGACAATTTCAGAGCGACATCTATGCATCACAGAACAATATGAAGTAGCAGGCCAGCCTGAGTCTCTCAAAAACATAAATTGTTTGGATGCGTTCCTTTCCCAGGATGCCGCTGGATTTATTTTCTGCCCAGTTGCGAAATTGGTTAATATATTAACTGGTCCCATTGCTGGCGAGAACTTCTATTTACATTATTATTTCCCCCCCTGCTTTTAAGTGAACCTCTTTTGAACTATCCCCTTTTGTGCTTGGCTCTGGGGTTGTCACTCTTTCTCTCTTCGCCCTCCCCTCCCCTCCCCCTCCCCCCCCTACCCCCGGCCTGTTTACATGATGGCTTTGAAAGCCTTGTCACCGTGTGCTCTCTTGGGAGTTGTGCGAATTGCACTACTGCTTCATTTGGAAGAGACACTCATCTCTGGAGCCCCCATGCTGTGCAAGAGTGCATCAAGGCCAAGTAAGCCCCTTGATGCTGCCTCATGCTGTGATCCTCCTTTGCACTGTGTCATGTGTCGTGGCGTCGTGGCGGTTTTCCCACAATGCTCTCTTTAGTTCAGTGTCAGGGAAAAAGAACAAATAATCAGCTGCCGTCACAGGCAAACATGCTACCCACATGGCAGAAAGAAGAGAAGCTCTACTTCCAAGTGGCCCAGATTTGCACACAATCTCCTGTATTGGTCTGGTTTAGGGGTGTGGGGGTTGAACTATGCTTCCAACCCTAACATTAATCTTTTCATATCAAGAAATCTTCTTTTTTTATATACAATTAAGGCGAAGTAGGGCAAGGAGGAGAGATATTTCAGAAGACAGGGGAGAAAATAAAACCCAATTTTCTTATGCGGAGAGCCAAGGTAGAATAAATATATCCCAGAAGATATAATGGACAATAGCTGAAGCCATCTGAAATTAACATTTCATATTGACAACATAGATTTTCAATGTCAGAGGCATCAACATGCTTCAGAGAGAAGGGGTGGGGTGTGATTTCTGCTGTAATAAGGTATTAATCGTTTAATAAACATGTCCTGGCTGGTTCTTGTATCCTTTATGTTGTGCCATCAGGTGCCATCAGCAGGCTGAATGATGACACCCAGCTCTATTTCCTTGTTCCTTCTGAATCAGGAGAGGCAGTTCAGGTGCTGAACTATTGCCGGGAGGCAGTGATGAGTTAGATGTGAGCCAATACATTGAAGCAAAAGCGAGACAAGATGTAGGTACTGCAAGTAATGGGCTTTCAAGTCCAGGACGTGGGGAGACATCCTGTTCTGACTAAAACACATGACAAAGGCTACAGACTTCTAATTGCTGATTCTGGGTTTGTTCCCATTGAGTCTATTCCAAAGGGAATGCATTTTCACTATGATGAGTCACTGGTAAAAGTTTGCCACAAAATTGTCTTTGGTAAGTGGTACAGTTTTCCATTGATGATGAAGTTGACTTAACCTGCCCTGTTGACATGCAATAACTAATTTGCAGCAACTACTAAATACAGACCATTAGAGATGCTGACTGGCTGTGATAAGTGTAATGTATTTGCCAGTAGCCTTATAAACTGCTGGCTTATACACAGCCACCACAATATTCAAGGTGGAGTCATAACCTAGTGGGACAATTCAATAACCAAGAAAAAAAATTGAAAATGTCCTGTATAATAGCAGACTCAACATAACCAAGTACAAAGAGCTTTTAGGTGACAGTGACTGAAATTGTACACATAAGAGCACTTTACAGGAAAAACCTGTGCATATCAACCTAGAAGCAAGTTGACCTGCATTAAATAGGTCTTACTCCTTTATTGGCAATTGCACAAGAGATGTTGTGAGGGGGAGTGGCATTTCAACAAATTCTCTCTCTGAGCCTTTATGCAGTCCCTGTATATTAGGTGCAAAACTGTGAGAGTCATTGCCATATTTAGAGCTCTGAGGTAGCATCCTTTAAAGGGCTAATTTTATGTAGTAGGTAATCACATAGGAACTTGTTTTTAGACTACAGAGATAAGGCAGTGATGTAGCCTTATGTGATCAGTACATGAGGTCAATCTGGGCTGATTGCCAAGACTGAGGATTGATTTATGGGTTTGCAAGATCAAAGTCAATGAATGACAGGGACAAGTACTGGGTTGGTTCATGTGGGAGAGGAGGTCCTTGAGGACCGGCTATGCCATAACAAGGTCGGGCAGAACAACATGCAGCAGCAATGTATAAAGGGTGGGAGGGTAGGAGATCCAACAAAAAGTGGCTGCAGAGCAAGCCACATACCTGTGTAATACACCGGAGATGCCTAGAAACAGTCCCTGGGACTTCCCACCTCAGATCCTGGAGCATGTGGGAATGCCAGCCCGCAATGGTGCCCATCAGAGAGGGTAAGTGGACCTCTCTCATTAGAGTTCAATGACAAACACACAACCACCTTCTCCTCACCATTCTTAATCATGGGTAGGACAGCTCTGGAGAATTCCACATTTTTTTGATCACAATATATTGTCATGATGGGAAAATCCCACGTATCCACATTTGAACCATTACAACTATAAGGAAAATATCGGCTTTAAGGATATTTGGAGTCTCCTGTGTCCTTTTCATGTAGAATAGCTAACATCTGTGCTGAGAAGTAACAAAATTTTCACAAGCAGGAAGGTAATAATGTGAATGTATTTATTTAGAAAGTTTAGATGCTTCTTTTCTCATAGAAATTCTCACTGTTCCCTAATGTGTTTGGTTGATAGGAGGAGCCTTTGTAATATCTCTGCATATTGTTAAGTCCTCCAGACTCATTAGGGAAGAGGAAGTGTTGATGGGCAAACATTGGCTGAAAATAACAGGATTCAGACTACGCAGTAGTAGATGTTTTACTCCTTAATTGTCTTGTGAGAGCCCAACTTGACATGACTTTAAATGTTGTCTCTTCGCATTAATGTGAAAGAGACTTTTAAAAATGTAATTGCTAGCATCAGCTAAGCGGGTGGGGGTTGCCTGATAATTATTGGGATGGCAACAAGTAGAAAGGGACAATTTAACCCTTTCCTCACCTACCTGGTTCCTGATAAAAATCACTCCTCCCAAGCTGCTATTTGCATTGAGAGGAAATCCCAATTTGCTTTTCTCTGAGAGTATGCTTGTGAGAGGTCCCGAAGCATACAGCTTCCTCCCTTCTTTTTGATTTTATTCTGACATATACTTGCAATTGCTGCAGACTAGTTTTTTTGTCTTATTCCAAGGAAGACAGACACATCGATTATTAGGTTTATTAAATAGGTTCCTTTACTTAAGATTATCAGCCATCACATGTTACCAACAGAAGCAAGGAAGGAAAGGGAAACTGAAATGAAACTCACAGCTGTGGGAAGCTCCCTAATGCCCCTGATACTCCCCTCAGTGACTTTTTCTTCTCAGTACAATGGATACTAATTAAAGGCCATTGCCTATTTCAACAACTCTCTCTCCTACACTATTACTATCTCTCTTTTCCTCTGCTTCTGGTACAAATAGAATGTCAGTTATTGCAGACTTATTAACAGTGTGATTCTATGCTTCTACTCAGAAGACTGAGGTGCACTACATTTTCAATGCCAAGTAAGTGTGCATAGATTGCAGTCTGATTCCTTAAAATAAAAAAGATAGTATTTCCACTATTCTTTTATTTTGTTTTTGTGATAATTCATTTCAGCAAAAGATAGAAAGTACTGGTTGTTTGCGAGGTGGGGAGATCTGACACTAATTTTCAGTTGTTTAGTTGCTTTATGTGACAGCTTAAGACATGTTTGCTCTCCAGTCAAATGACTGGAGCTATAATACAAGGCTCAGGTAACAAATCATGCAACACAAACAGGATTTTATCTAAAACCAAGTAATTAAGTTTCAAACTTCAGTCAAGCTCATAACACATTCAGCCTGAAGATTAAAAAACAACAATAGTAAGTGATATTTGCAGCTCAGTTCACAGCTACAATCTATTTTTTATAGTTAAATGAACAAAGATTGAGATTGTCAGAAATTTCAGTCATGGAAATGTTTCTTTCTTTAACCAGCTTTCCCCCCTCTTATGAATATTTTTGCCACATATATACATTGCACTTAGGTTACTGCGTATAACATAGCATATCAAGTATGTGCAAGAACAGAAAAACACGTCTCAACACTGCTAAAAAAAGATATTCTTTAATTGTTTGCAGCCCACCAAATTTAAGTACTACTTAAGCACCAATGAGGGACGCAGGTGGCGCTGTGGCCTAACCAAAGAGCCTAGGGCTTGCCGATCAGAAGGTCAGAGGTTTGAAACCCCGCGATGGGGTCAGCTCCCGTTGCTCGGTCCCCGCTCCTGCCAACCTAGCAGTTCAAAAGCACGTCAAGTGCAAGTAGATAAATAGGTACCGCTCCGGCGGGAAGGTAAACGGCGCTTCCGTGCGCTGCTCTGGTTCGCCAGAAGCAGCTTAGTCATGCTGGCCACATGACCCGGAAGCTGTCTGCAGACAAACACCAGCTCCCTCAGCCAGTAAAGTGAGATGAGCGCTGCAACCCCAGAGTCTCCGTGACTGGACCTAACGGTCAGGGGTACCTTTACCTTTACCTTTTTAAGCACCAATGAAGTCCCATTGCTTTAGCAGAGGATGCTATATGTTTTCCTAGGTTCAGCAACATGCATGAATAGTGGGTGTTGTATCTAGAATAGCCAGATACAAAAGAAGACAGGATTCCTGGAGCTTTGATAACTATGTAGAAGAGGGAATTTCAGCAGGTTTGGCTTGCCCAGGCAGGTGCAGTGTGTGGCCAAAGTGGTGAAAATAACCAAGAAAGTGGAAAGGTAGGATTGGCATGGCAGTAGGGCGAGGAGCCAATTCCTCATTCCACTGGCTGGCATTGATGAAATGGCACTCTGTTTGGGTGGGGAAGCACCAAACCCACTCCCCAGAAGGTGCCCAGTGCTGAACCCTGGCACAAACCAAGCATCCAGTGTCTCACTGGGTGACTGAGAGATTCCAGCCAGGCAGAGGCCCCAACTCAGGGTGTCTCATAGTTAATCCTCCACCCCAAGCCCCCCCCCGGGGGGGGCTACTTCTATACTGATCCTGCCCAGTGCCATTTCTGATAGAGTATATGAAACTTTCAACATCACCCAACAGGAATCAGCCGTGGCTTACTGAGGGAAAGGTAACCCGCTCCAAGCCCTATAACCAATTTAGGTTGAGATGGGAAAAAATCATTTTGAACCCTGTGGGTCAAAGTATCCTAGTGAGGCTCTGGTGCTGAGGCGGGAATGGACTTTGGTATTTCAAGTTTCAGTAGCGCCCTGTGCAAGGCCAAAATTCAGCGTACTTCCATCTCTCACCTTCTGTTCTGCTCCGTTCACTATGTCATAGTTGTGATGCCCTGCAGCACCCCCTACACTCAGTGCCCAGTGCAGAAGAATAGGTTGCACTACCTTAAATCCATCTCTGACTGACTCAAGTCATGCCCAGACTGGAGTTTGTCATGCAGGACAAAGGGGAAAGAAGTGAAAGTCTCCTTCCACTAAACACCCAAAGAATATTCCTGCTTTTTGTGTATAGGTGTATCTAATAATACACACTAGTGTTAATCTATGTTCCTTTATGAAACATAAAGGCATAAACAGCATATGAAACCTTTCCCCTTGCCTAACTTTCAGTCGGTTTTTGCTGTAAATAATTGAAGAAAATAACCTGTACATTTAGTTCAGCTCTGAGACCTACGTTTGCATAGTAAGTAAACAAATTACCTTGATTTGTGAAAGAAATTGAGAAAATGGATGCAATTCCCAATTGCTTCAGAGCATGTGACAAGTGTGGATTTGAAGCAGAAGCCAATGGCAAGATTAAAAGCTGAAACAGGTTTCCCTCAGAGTTGCAAATGATCTACTCAGACAGGGCAATTAAACAAGCCGTTGAAAGTGATAGTGTACTGCACAATGCTAGAAACAACCAGCAAATTGTAAAATTGTCACTAAAAGTAGCCCCCGGCATGATATGTTTTTACAGAGCATCTTAATGCAATGCTAAGAGAACAAGGTAGCAAGGATTCCCAGTTCTGTTCTAACGGTGGACGAAGTCCAGCATCATACAAGGCAGTGCCTCAGTAGAAGTTAAAGGATATTGTCCACAGGGCAAGTGGTAGTTGAGTTATCTATAAACTCATTTCTCTCAGTGCTTTGGGGAGACAAAAATCCTTTCGACTTTATTGAATGAGCGTTTCTCTCTAATCCCCTGCCAGGCCATTGTTAGCATTACCAGTGGCTGCAGAAACGACCTCCGAGTTGACCTGATCTCCCTCTTTGGAAAAAAGTCACAATTTCTAGAGACAAGATGTAATGATATTTCTAATGCTGGGCTGAAAGAACAGGTGCCTCCGTGTCAGCACTCTCTGCAACAGGGAAGACAACAGCCGTGCGGAAGCTGTGTGATTTTTATAGCCAAACATTCACTAAGATGCTGAACAATTAAAGCACACCTGCATTTTTATTTAGTGGGGAATAGGAAATCTGTTGTGGGTATATGGTCCTAAACATACCACCCAAGTAAATTATAGTATACTATACGAAGTATGGCATATGAATTCATTCCATGGGATTTTCAAATGTGCATATGTTAAAATCACAGTACCGTATTCATCATCACGAAAGCTAGAATTTTACCATCATAGAGTGATATTTTCTCTCTGTATGGTCACCACATACTGGCTCTGCTTGCATTTGCTGGTATTCAGCCACTACATCCAGAGTTTCCTAAACGTTACCAGGATTTCAAAGGTGAAATTGACATTGGGGGAGGGGGATTTCTGAAATGTGGTGCTTTGTCCTGGATCTTAGGCAAATCGGGGGGGGAATATTTTATTGTTCTACAACTTTGGGGGGTGTCCTGGTTTTTACTTTTTGAAATATGACAACCCTACACTATGCTTTCAGGCAACTGGCAAAATTCAGCTTCCCAAAACCATGATCACTTATTACAAAAGCCATGACAGATGAGAAGGAATTCTAATACGGAAGGAAGAATTCAGTGTTGCACTCTTCTGGTCATTCCAGATGAAACAATCTTTCTCTGTTTCCTGTGTGCTGTTCTGGGGGTTCTCCTGAAACTCCGGAGCAGATTTGGGTAATGTGAGGAGGAGGAGAGGAAAACCCCATGGTACTTTATCTCCATCTCCACTTTAAAAAGGGGGAGGGGACAAACACCGTCCTTTAAAGCCATATTTCATCATCACACATTAAATATTACAAATCCTTATTAAGCGAATGACATATCACTTGTTTTATATTCTCTGGTGTTATAAACAATAGGAAAATATATTAAGAAAAATAAAATAAAAAGGAAGAAACAGGTCAAGTGTTTCAAAATCAAGTCTAACTTGGGGTGGAGGGTCTCAAAACATCTTAAATGAATCTTAGTAGGGTTTTTTAAAAATCCGATAATGGAGCAGGACTTTTTTTTTTTAATTCATACCCTAAAGAATCTGCTTTCTAAGGGTTGGATCCAGACTTCCATCATACTTAAAGTCTTAGTCATGACAAACCTAAGTTCAATTTAATTCAGTTAAGCCTGGATCCATCCCTATATTTTCAACATCACATTTTAGGGACTTTTAAAAAATTGTCCCACTTTATAAATATATCATAGCACCACAAAATAATATGGTAATCTCATGGGGAGGGGGGAGTTGGCTATGGAATGGCCTCTTAGTCCTTTTATAGAGTGATGATCATAACAATGGAGGTGACCTTGATTCTAAAGTCTATTAAGCACTTTGCAGCTGCAGGTGTTGCATTTTTCCGTCAGTCTCCTTTCAGAGCGCCTTGCAGCCTGAGCGCTAACATCAGGACACAGCAGCGCAGAGATGAAAGTGCGAGAGACTTAATAACCATTGAATGCTTTCCACTTTCCCAATGTATCACAATTACAGAAACACCTGTTCTAAATAACTGTGTGTGCTTATTGATGGTGAAAATGTACAGTGCTCAACAGCCCTCAAAATTTCTCATTTAATTTTTATGGCGGGTGGTCTAGCAGCAGCAAATTGGGTGCAGTGCAGGGCATGTTGGAGCACCGGGTCAATGGTTTGTTTACAGTACCAATAAAATACATCTGTGCTCCTATTCCCTGACTGTATAGCATGTTCTTTTATTAATTGTTCCCAGAATTAAAAATCCCAATCACATTATTTTGCTTAAGGAAACCCATACACAGCCCATCTGCAACTGAGGTCAGGAGGAATATAATGGAGAGCAAAACAATATGATTGCCCTTCCATAAAATGTTATATGCTTTGCTAGATGCAGAACATGGACTTTGTGAGGCAGCATCTTTGTAGATCCATTTCCCTAAGCGTTCAGCACAACAGGAGAAACAGTGGAGGTTCACGGTACAATATTGTTACCACAAAATGTGAATGTTAAACTGCTCTAACTTCCAGTTTCTCATGGGACTTGGAGAGTTTTAAGCTTAATTTTGCACAAAAGCAGCATATGAATGCATGTTCCTATAGAGCTAAGGTTCCTACGCTTTCCCACACGGCTGATAAAAATGGCTTGCGCCTTCTCAGCATATCAGAGCTCTCTCCCAGATTGTGCTAGGCCTTCCCTTGCCTGTTCCAAATATTCTACATGCTGAGCAGACAGACATATTGCTGCCCCTTCAGCATGCTACAGATAGAGAGAGAGAGAGAGGTTGTGTGTGTACTAGCTCCCCACCTGTCCTTTCCTAGTATGGGCTGTGGCATCTATCCCAGATATTGCAGTCCACTCTTTTCTTTTCTTTTCTTTTCTTTTCTTTTCTTTTCTTTTCTGGTGGAATGGATCATAGAATTGTAGAGTTGGAAAGGACCCTGAGGCTCATCTAGTCCAACCCCTTGCAATGTGCAGAACCATATGGGGATCAACCCTGCAACCTTGGAGTTATCAGCACCATGATTTAACCAGTTGAGCTATCTGGTGTTTCCTTTCTCTGCACAAACCTTTCAGAGCATGTTTGACTCCACCCAGCCCTAAATATAAAGCATCCATTGCAACAATGGGCATGGTATGGGTGGGGTTTACATAAGGCAAGGCCCCCTTGGTGAAGCAGTGCATTTCTGTGTGTGCGCACAGTGGTCCTTAGGCTGTGAAGGCCCCTTTCCGTTACAGTGCCCTTTCCATTGCAGCTTCCTCTTCTGCCAGACTTTTCATTAAAGGTAAAGGTACCCCTGCCTGTACGGGCCAATCTTGTCAGACTCTAGGGTCATCTCACTCTAGAGGCCGGGAGCCAGTGCCGGCCGCAGAAACCTCCGGGTCACGTGGCCAGTGTGACATCGCTGCTCTGGCGAGCCTGCACCAGCACAGCACATGGAACGCCATTTACCTTCCCGCTATAAAGCGGTACATATTTATCTACTTGCACTTTTAAAGGTGCTTTCGAACTGCTAGGTGGGCAGGAGCTGGGACCGAAAGACGGGAGCTCACCCCGCCGCGGGGATTCGAACCGCCGACCATGCAATCGGCAAGTCCTAGGCACTGTGGTTTTACCCACAGCGCCACCCACGTCCCTGACTTTTCATTAGGGTTTAATTATTCCACCACCTGATGTTTGCCTTTCTTCCAAAATGTTTGAGATGCTGGGATTTCATCTTCTGGTTTTATGTACAGTGTTGCATTTTCATTCATTCATTCATTGGAGTGGTGTACAACAAGGTGGAAAATAAGATAAAATACAAAACAAAGAGCCCAAAGAACAATTTAAAAAATTCTACAAACTCTAAAAACACTAAAACGATTTCTACAGACGTACAATTAATATTCTGTTAGTGACTGGGTTGCACTTAAGAGAAATCCCTCTTAAACAAACAAACAAAAAATATTCTGAAGGCACCTAAATATCAGGAAGCTGTGTGCCTGCCTATTCTGAGCTGGGAATTGATTCCAGAGGGCTGGAGCTGCAAAACTCAGTTTCTAATACATCAGCGATTTTATTTCTAGTGTTGAAGGGGGAAGGGCAGGAAAGTTTACCTTTTGCGCACCCCTCTGGAAACTGTCCCTATTTTCTTACATCCTCTTTGGGTTTCTTATAAGTGAAAGCCAGGCCATAAAATGGTACAGGATAGCTTATAAGCCCATCGTAACAGTGACACCAAGTGCAGCATTTTACCCCATAGGAGCGAAAGGCAGCCATTCCATCCATTTTTTATGGAGCAAAGTACTCAGGGATGTCATTGGGGTGGGACCTAAACCCACCACATGACTCGGCCCCAGACAAACTGACCAGATGCTTGGAAGCTGTGGCTGGACGGCTGCATGGGAGCCAGTTGAAGTTAAATCCTTAGAAGACAGAGGTCCTCTGGCTGGGTCGGGACAACATGGGGTTGGGGAGCCAACTCCCATCTCTTGCAGGGGCTCAGTTAGTGTCAGCGCCTTCCAGCAGGAGTTTGGGTGCAACCTTCAATGCCTCCCTCTCTGTGGGGGTGCAGGTTGCAGCTACAGCAAAGGCAACATTTTTCCACCTTCGCCGTGCTAAGCAGCTGGTCCCTTACCTTTCTCACCCTGATCTAGCCATAGTGATCCATGCGACGCTCACCTCCAGGCTCAATTGCTGTAACTCACTCTACGCGGGGCTGCCCTTGAAGCTGACCCAGAAACTCCAGCCAGTGCAGAATGCGAGGCTCCTTACAGGGTCCTTGCTGTGGGACCACATTCACCCAGTGCTATACCAGCTGCACTGGCCCCTGGTGGAGTACAGGGTCAGGTTTAAGGTGCTGGTTTTAACCTTTAAAGCCCTATACGGCCTAGGACACTCGTACTTACGGGACCGCCTCTCCTGGTATGCCCCATGGAGGACCTTATGGTCCACAAATAATAATATCTTGGAAGTCCCGGGCCTCAAGGAGGTTAAACTGGCCTCAACCAGGGCCAAGGTCTTTTTGGCTTTGGCCCCAGCCTGGTGGAACGCTCTGTCACTGGAGACCGGAGCCTGTGGGACTTGATATGCTTCCACAGGGCCTGCAAGATGGAGCTATTCCGCCTGGCTTTCAGTCCAGGCCCAGTTTGACCCCCCTCTGTGGGACCCTGTAAGTTACCTCTTTGGCCCTTTTATCGACTCATGTGGGACCAACATGGACAGCTGGCCCTGATGAATACTTGAGGTTCCCGACCCCTATGGTTATAATTTCATGGGCAGTCATTTAATTTTATCCTGATTCTAATTTTTAAGCTGTATTTTAATCAATTGTTTGATTGTGTTTTAATGTATTTGACATTTGATATTAGCCGCTCTGAGCCTGGTCTTGGCCAGGGAGGGCGGGGTATAAATAAAAATTTACTTACTTACTTACTTACTTACTTCCTTACTTACAAACACTGTTACATTGTGTTTCTTGGCCACAGTATGACATGACAGAACTGGCTATGCTTACATCTTTACAGGAATTCGTTCTCATTATCATGAAATTGAAGGCTACAGTATTTTGAGCTCTGTTGTGTCTCCCGCCCCGCCCCCCCCAAAAGTCTTCACTTTCCACAGTGCAGTTAAAGAAGCCATCCGGTGTCAATTATATACATGGGTGTGGGGATGTGCAGCACAGTTTCTCTGACTTTGGCTTTTATTCACACTTCGTCTTTCACTTACACATTACGTTCATGGTGCAAACAAATTTACAGACACATGACAGTAGTTCAAAAAGGTGAAAACTAAAAGGCAGACGAGCTGCAGCCTTTCATCATGCAGCAAACACTCACGCACAACAAAAAACATTTCTATTTTCTGCTTTCTATTTTCAAAAGTGAGAAAGTTATCTCTTAGAAGGGCTCACAATAAATCTAACACATTTTCAAAACTATTTTTTTTTACTGTGCCGTTGAAGTACAGTTCAAAAACTTTTTTAAACTGAAAGATAACTTTGGGCATCATCTAGCCAATGTTAAATACTTCTATGCTGCAATCCTGTCCACATTTTGCTGGAAATAAGTGAGTAGATATTTCTAGGGTTACACTGGAATCAGACTCCTAAAGCAGGCAGCTAATTCTACATCAGATGTCCAAAGGGCAACTCTTCCAACCATAAAGATTGCATCCTAGTTTTGCTTTAAAAACTCCAAATTCTCTGACAAGATTTAAATTGCTTCTAACTATCTTTTTGCCCCTCCTTCAAATTCCGCTGGCTGTTACATGCCCATGTCTGGATCCCATAAGAAGCATTCTGACCTTGAATTAACTTTCTGATCACTGTGGGATGTGAAACACAAGAACAGTCAAGTACAACATCCCTAGAGTGGACATAAAAGGGGATGTCTGGATCAGCCAGTCGGAACTTCCTGTTTCTCCTAGACTGGGACAGACTTCCTCTGCATGTGACTAGAGGTGGGCGTGACCTTACCTGCCCAGGTAACAAAAGAGCAGGACTGGTCAGCCATCTCTCTCTCTCTCTGACCACGTTTGTCGAAGAAGCAACATCTGCTTAGCCTAAGATGCTCTCTTGGCTTCCAGCCAAGAGAGGACAAAAGGGCTGTCTCCTTATGGGATCGTTTCCAGGTGTATATTACTTTTCTAACTTATGTCTGCCTTCTGGGATCCAATTGTGAACATAATGTGTGAGTAAACTCTTTTTATACTTTTATAGAAGACTGTGCCATGTCTATCCTTTTATGAGGGACTAAATGGGGAATTACCAAAAGGAAAACGTATTTTAGAGGCTTTAGCAAGCCTGAGCAAATGCATCCACTGTGCAAGTTTAAAAAGGGGAATGTTACTCTGCTAAATTGTATAACTTGTTAACACAAGTTGGAAAGGATATAATCAAACAATATATCCTCTCCTGCATCCCTGAACATTCCCACAATCACCCATCAGGTTAATCAAACAAAACCATAGCAATAGGGCCATTTGTGATCATCAGGATATCCAACACATAGTTGCATGGTGTCTGAAATCTTGAATATTTCCCTCCCATGCTGATTAAACTGTAGCTTGGAAATTCCCAACACACTTAAGGTTAAAGCGTGCATAAACATTTGTAGTACATATTAAAATCTACAGAACAGGCTGTAATGCATCTGTTAAAAACTGCATCAGGGTTTTAATCAAGTTACAGAAGACCTGTGAGCCTATGTCTTGTTTGAAACTTTGTTTTATCTGCCTTGATTTGTGATGTTATTATTCATTTATCATAAATAAATTACCATTATCCCCTAATTACTTAAATCATCACCTTTACTCTCTCCTTCTGTGCCTGGCTAAGACCTTGGGGACAGTGTTAGATAGTAATTTGCCTGATAACCTCACAGCAAAAATTTCCCTAAAATCCATTTTTTTGAATTATTAATTAGTTTTAAAAGTTACCAGATTGCCACAGTGTGACTGACCTATTGCTTTTTAATTACCTTACAGTTTTTGATACTATTAAGTATGACATGTTGCTGACCCAGTCACAGTTCCTTCCTTGGCTTTCATCAGCAAAACAAAATGCTTTCCTTGAAAGAATTGTCTTCTTTCTCCTATATCTTGGAAACAAATGAACTGCACAGTTTGAACCATCTCCATGTCCTTGAGTTTTTAGTTCCAAATTCTGCATTGTTATGGAGTGTTAGGGGAGGGGTAATACCTTTGGTGGGGGCATGTTGTGCTCCTTCTGAGGTAGTTTGTCCACCTTTGGTCCCCACCCTGCACTTAACTCTCACCTGTAGCTCCAAGAAGCTGTCACCATGCAACAGAGACCATGCCCTGGCCAGATAAACCAGGTGAGGGTAGCCAATGCGTCTCAAGTAAGTAAGTAAGTAAGTTAGGGACTTCTCCTACATGTGAAGACAGGCTCTGGTGGATTGAGCAGATGAGACTAATAGTGGGTCTAATGGTCAAGAAGGCAATTTCTGCAGGTGCTGTAAAGGGAAGTGAGGGACAGATGGGCTTTTCAACCTGGGAAGGTAGCCGATCTAGGAGAAGAAAAACTCTGGTCCTCAACCTCCACTGCCTTGTGGGATATCTTCAGAAGAAGAAAAGGCTAAGGAGTAAACCTACACAAGTCCGGAGTGAAGTCCGTACGATGGTGGGGTGGCACCTTGTACACCTCATTCTGGCAACTTCTGCAGCTAAGCTGGTGCCAAACATATTGCTCTGCTTTCCTCTGGACCACATCAGCAAAGCCAAGAGGAGGGTCTTGTCTTGACTTTACTCCCAAAGGCATACTCCATTGCCTGTCAAGACAGATGGCTGCCAACAAAAAGTATCATTATTACAAGGCAGTATCCAGGTAACTCATTCCATCAGTGCAAGGATTTCCAGTTGCACAATGGAACTTCTCCCCTCTCTTCTTCCATGCTCCTCCTAAATCTGTTCTAGGGGTATCCCCAACCCTTCGGAACAGATTTGTGGGAGGGTGGGGGAGTTCCATTTGGCAAACATAAATCCTTGCACTGACAGAACAAGTTAGCTGATAATTGTTATACCTCCTTGTCATTATATCTTTTTGTAGTGATGCATTTTCTCAGTTAACGAAGCCTAAAATTACAAGAATTAGCATGTGGTGCCCAAAAAGGTTTTGAGATTAAAAAAAGGACCCTCTGACTCATGTCTTACAACAAATGTGACATTTTTATCCTATACTGTAAAAAAAAAAGTGATCTTGATGATACTGAAATGCTTCTAGCGCACTTTCTGCTCTGGCCATTTTCCTACATTTTCCATGAAGTTTGTTCAGTTAATATTAAAAGCACTGGTAATATGCAGTCCTGTACACACAGTGGAAGTAAGTCAATGGGGCTCACTTTGGAATACACAGTGAATAGGCTTGTTCTATCAATTTATTTAATATTTCTTTTCTTTGCATGTTATATTATAGTTTGATATGTTTATCAAAAATATTTTTGATATTGTTATTATCAGATGTTTAAAATAGTTAACAGAGTGATAACACTCATTTAGGGCTAGTATATTTAGTGGGGGAAATCAGTCTTGCAGTGTAATCCTCTGCATATTTATGCACTAAATTTGATGGATTACAGTGTGATTTACCCTAAGACCTCTGGGTATAGGGTGGTATATAAATTCAATAAATACCGTATTTTTCGTCCCACAGGATGCACCTAGCTTTTGGGGGGGAAATAAAGGGGGGAAATTTCCTTTATTTCCCCCCAAAAACCAGGTCGGGGAATCCAAACCAGGTCGGGGGAAAGCGGTATGGCGGCGCTCCGCCTCCCCGCTGTCCCCCGAGCTTGTGGAGCTGCCCGATGTCTGCCTGAAGCAAGGGGTGCTCTGCTTCAGCGCGCCCCGCGCTCCGTGCAGCAAGCTGCTATCCGAAGCCTAGGGAGCCCTGCGGGAACTCCCGCAGGGCTCCCCAGGCTGTGGATATCTGCCAGGCGCGCGGGGCGCTCTGCTTCAGGACGCCCCACGCGCCCGGCAGCAGGCTGCTATCCACAGCCTAGGGAGCCCTGCGGGAACTCCCACAGGCTCCCCAGGCTTGCTGATAGCTTCCTGAAGCCTGGAGAGCGAGAGGGGTCGGTGAGCACCAACCCTTCTCGCTCTCCAAGCTTCAGCGAAAGCCTGTATTCGCCCCACAGGACGCACACAGATTTCCCCTTCATTTTTGGAGGGGGAAAAGTGCGTCCTATAGGGCGAAAAATGCGGTAATAACAATAATGCAGTGCAATCCTGCACCTACTTACATCAGAAGTAAGTCTCATTGAATTTAGTGGGGCCTACTCCCTAGTAAGCATGCCTAAGACTGCAGCCTTGATCTTTCTTTACTGGCAGTACCCTCCAAACATTGCCTCAACTTAACCACATAGCAAATGCTTCCGTTTTTCACATATCCCTATGAAAATGCTTCAAACCAGTCATTCAAAAGAGAAAATCTTACGCGCTTTGTATGCATTGAAACTCAATAATAATTGTGTTATGTTTACAGTCTGACTTCCCTTTACAAAAAGAAAAAAAATAGGTTAAGGACAAAAAGAACACAGCACTAAAGTGTTTACAGCTTGACTTTGAAGAGGCAGCTGATGTAGTTCTGCATTTGAAGCTAATTGTCTGTGGAACTTTTGACACGGTGGGGGGGGAATGGAAGGGAAATCACAGAGGTTATATTTTGAAGTTTTGTAGCTAGATTATTATTATTGGTGTGCTATTACTATATATATTTTTATAACAACATAAGGTTCTTACATCCACATTCTCCTCCCCGCCCCCATTATTGGAACATAATGAAATAATTTTTTCAAGGTGTGTTTTCGCAGGGAAGAAAGCAAAACCTTTCCACCTACTGTTATCATTGCTACGATCACACTACATGCCTGCTGTCAGGCTGTTAAAGAAAGCATATGAAAATGCACCACCTCTAACTCAACAATTGTTGGTGGAAGAAAAGAAACAATTGATCTCTCGCTTCATTAGAAAGAAATGTATTTTCTTTTCACACCAAGATTTCCTGGAGAAAGGATTGAGCATTTTGAGGTCATCCATAGCTTCATACCATGATATAAGAACATCAGGCCCAGTATTATTAAGACATAAGAACATAGAAAGCTGCCTTAAACCAAGTTGGACCATTGGTCCATCTTGTTTAGTACTGTCCATGATGACTGGCAGTAGCTCTCTGGGTTTCGGATGGGGGACACGCCCAGCCCCACCTGAAGATGCCAGAGATTGAACATGGGACCTTCTGCACTCAGGTGCTCTTGTACTGAGCTAGGGTCCTTCCCATAATTGGGCTACCGTGGGGATGATCGCGGAGTGGGGAATGGGGTCCGGAGGGAGCACACTCCCCACCCGCAGGCAGCTTCAGCCTGCCTGCATGTGTGACCTTGGGGTGCGGAGCACACACACCGCTCACAGACAAAGCCACGGCTGTCTGAACATCGTTCCCTCTGTCTAACCTTTTGCGGTCTCAGTAGTCTGCAGTGCCCTTTGTCTCTGAGACCTTTTGTCTCCTTCGTCATACACTATGCAAGGGGGAAATGACGTGGTGGAAACAGGTGCCAAAATAACTTTGTACCACCCCACGATCTTGGGACCAGAAGATGTGTAAAGGTCACAGCCCAAAATGTATTTGCCTAGTTTGCATACTTGTCTCAATAAAAGAAGGCTCCACAGGGCTGAACGGCAACTTGCATGCAGCCCACCTGTGCGCAGCTCACCTGCATTATCAACTCCTGCCTCATGTCCCTCACTTCAGGCTACATCAGATTATCTTGTCCTAGCTACATTTAAAAAAAAAAAAAAAAGGGTACAACCCAGATAAAACTGAACGCACATAAGCCCAGTTGTTCATTACACTAGAAGGCAGGACTAGAACTAATGGACTGAAACTGCAGGGATGTTGATTTTGGCTAAATATTGGGAGAAACTTCTAACTATAAGAGCTATTTGACAGCAGAACACATTGCTTTGGATGGGCAGAAGCAAAGGGTGGGCGGTTAACTGGAAATCTCTGGAGATATTTAAGCAGAGGCTGGATGGTTATCTGTCAAGGATGCTGGAGCTGCATCCTGCACTGGAGATCCTCCATTGAGTGTTGACCAAGATGACTTCCAAGGTCCCTCCCTACTGTCAAGTTTTATTAAATCAATGGGTCTTAAAAGTGCAGTCCTATGCACATTTACTCAGAATTAAGTCCCACTGTGCTCAATAGTGCTTCTTTCCAGGTAATTGTGGGCTGCGTCCTCAAGTGATTCATTGTGCACTTAAGTCCAATTAATTTCTATGGGGAAATAGCATGGTAGATTTTTTTTTACATATATAAATTCAATTTTTGTTTACCCTAGGTCAGCAATCTGTTCCAAGCGTGAGTACTCTGATGAATATACTGAGCTTCCCTACCTAGAATGGCTCTTTCCTTCATTTCAATCAAGAGAGATGTTCCATATGTGGCTTAGGTTGAAGGCATGGATTAGATCTCTCTTCCACCATACATGGAAGGGATGTGATTGCCCAGAAGCATATAAGGCTCTCTAGACATGGCACTTACATCTAAAAGCAAAAATCATTTCTCTTATCCCTTGTAAAACCAGCCAATAAGCTAAACTCACTTTTACAGAACTGAAACTATGCAGCCTAGCTCAAGACCCAGAATGCGAAAAATGAGACATGGTCCCATACTTGTTTTCAGTTTTTGGACAAGTGTGCCAGGAAAATTGTTTCATTTTTCTCTGGTTGGCTTAATATCCTGTGGAACCCATAGTCACTGGCACCAGCTTAATATATTTTAACCTTAAAAAACTAACGCAATTCCAATGGCATCAGACCAACGCAAGCAGGAGAATCATATACAATCACATGTATTTATTAATGTCTTAACTTATAGGTCAGTATAAATGTATTAAATGTGCAAATCCCTTGCACTTCCAGCAGGCTCCAGAAGTTTCCCTCAAACTCTCTTGGCTCTTACATCTGCTGCATCTACAACTCCCCTATGTTTGCTATTTCTTCCTCATCTTCATCTTTTCTCCTTTTGCCACGGAAGCCTCAACCTGTTTAATTAACAGTGATCTCAGTCTAACCTTCTGCCACATGGGCAGTACTTGGTAGAATTTAACAAATAGGGATCAGCACTTATTGTGAAGTCCTGGCCAATGAAATGAAAGACCTGGATGGATGCAGAATATTAACCTACATGCATTAAGTGCATGGAGAAGATGTGATGACAGGAGATGTCGCTGCTTTGCTAGCCCTATTCCTGGTATCAGTCACATCACTGGCCCATCCCCTCAGTGTCAATGCATGAGGAACTCTATGTGCAAGCAGCTGCTCGTGCACAGACTTCCATGCATTCAGGACTAGCTTGTGATTGGGAGTCTCCACTCCCTGATAACTCATCCCCACTCCCCTTCCTGGAATCAGCCCAGTGGTCATTGAATATAAAGATGCCTTATGCCAGTTATACTGCTCCAGTGAACCATTTAGATCAGCATTTCACGCTCTGACAGTAGAATTTAAGTTTCATAGGCAGCGAGTTTTCCCAGCTCTGTAAGCCAAGATGCTTTCAAGTAGAGACATCAGGATCCGAGCAAAGGGATCATTCACTTCCAAAGCAAGTGTTCTACAACTAAGCTATGGCTTCTCCCTCAAGTAGTAGCTGATTTGTACTATAGTCTGATATTTAAATGATATCCAGGAGCTTTGACATCAATTTGTGGGGGGGATCTCAAATTTCAAACTTGCATGAGAAAATTCTGGCCCATTACTCATAGCTGCCCAAGGTGTTATAATCTAACTTTCAAATGTGGGGGTTTAATTTGAAATGTCAAGCAAATGTCAAGTTCTGGTGTGTGGATTTCAGCTTTGGCTGAGCCTGTGTACAGGTTGAAATATTAGTCATGTGTTCAGTTTCAGCCAAAAATAAAAAAATTGGCCATACATTCTGGTTCTGAACGGCAAATATTTCTAACAATATCTATGTAAAATTTTCCAGGTCATTTATCTGATATCATTCTTTTGATATTAGAAAGTTATTCCACTATTTTAACTTGGAGGGTGTGGAAATTCTCAAATTCCCAAATTCTACATTCTCAAATGCAACATTTTGCCAAGTATGGAATCTACAGTTGACACAAGCCATTTTTTTTTCCTGAGAAATGCCTGTAGCTCCAGAACTTCAGAATCCTCTCAGGGTTTATGAATAAATATAAGCCATAACATTTTCTCTCTCACCACCGCCCCCCCCCCCATATTGCTTTTAGGAAAGTATAGTGCATTTCATAATTTTTGAATTTTCTGTAATGTTGGATTAGATCATATTAGATAATTCAGAGTAGTGGTCTGTAGCATATTGTTTAGAGAAAAATCGTGTTTTAAAAACTTATTTATCCTTATATAGAATGAAGAGCAGCTTTGACATTCCTAGCAAACTACAGTGTTGTTTTCACTGCTGAGTGATTTCTCTATATTTCCCAAGTAAGAGTGAACATCAGAGGAAGTCTAAAATCCAATTGATTATCCACATAGTGGTTCTCATTCTATAATACACCTCTTTAGAATTATGTCACACTGTGGTTATATTTAGATCACAAAACCTAAGGACATATATCCCTTGAAGATGGATAAACAACCAGAATGGATGTCTTTTCGCAACAGGAAATCTTTAACACCAATTTTTTTAATGGAGAGGGAAGAAGGATCTAATGCAGATGATATTTCTCCAGGTCATCAAAGTAAAAGGTAAATAAATGTATCACAGAGGCAGAAAAGCAAAGCACAATGATTTAGTCAAAAGATAAAGTATGACAGTCATCACACACCAGTTCATCTTGTTTCATAGCTTCAGACAAATTTGAAACAGTAAAGACCAATTAGCTTGACTAGTGAGAAATTAATAAGGAGGAAATCAAGGTCATTCAAGACTAATTTTTCCTGATTGTTTCTCCTCATTTCAAATCTAAAACTAGGGTGGTGTGGATGGGTGGATATTGGTGTTGCTGTAACCAAAATCCCACAGTACTTTTGAATTAAAATGCTCCTGGCTTGGAGTAGAGATTTTGCTGAATGTGATAAAGTCCTGGAGGACTTTTTTTTTTTTTTTGCATGTTTTCTTCTGTAAAAAGCTCCCTAGAAGTATAAAAGCATAGAAACAAAAACAAAACCAGCATGCAAGGAAAGGAATGGGCTAAACCCATTTTCCCATGCTTGCTAGTTTTTTTTATGATTGAGACACCAACAAAAACAAACTAGCAGCTCCAGTTACAGGACAAAGGAGGTAACCATGAGTTGTCCTATCTTTACATGTCCAGCAATTTTCTGTCATTTTAATTATTTGTTTTATTTTTCAGGCAAAATGGACCCATGAATACACTGATGAAGGGGACTTAGTCACCAGGGAGTGTGTACATGTGGCAGCAGAAGCATATTGCTATGCATTGTCTCTAACTTGGCCTAGCCTGCCATTTCCATTCTGACCACCACTCAGAGCTAGCTCTACAATTAGGCAAAGTGACTTGGCCACCTCAGGCAGCAGACGCTGACAACAACAACCCCTGCCCATTCCCCTCTATTAGAGGTCAGAGCTATGTGTGTTACATGGCATGTCCTGCCCACCCCTAAACTAGTCTGCTGCCTCGGGTGTTGTGGGAAATGCCACCGTATTACCAGTGGAATAGGGAAGGGATACCATCATCCTTCACCTCAAGCAGCAAAATGTCTTAACCCAGCCCTGGCTCACTTTGGTAGCACTGTGGTAGTGTTAAGCCAAAGAGGAGCGTCTCCACCCCATCGTTCTGCCCGGACACTGAGGTCCAGCGCCAAGGGCCTTCTAGTGGTTCCCTCGCTGCGAGAAACCAAGTTATAGGGAACCAGGCAGTGGCCCTTCTTGATAGTGGCACCAGCCCCGTGGAACACCCTCCCACCAGATGTCAACGAGAAAAACAACTACCAGACTTTTAGAAGACATCTGAAGGCAGCCCTCTTTAGGGAAGCTTTTAATGTTTGACAGACTATTGTATTATAATATTTTGTTGGAAGCCACCCAGAGTGGCTGGGGAAACCCAGCCAGATGGGTGGGGTATACATAATTTTAAATATTATTATTATTATTATTATTATTATTATTATTATTATTATTATTATAAAAGACATCTTCCTGGGCTCAGTACTGAAGTATAGATTCTGAACAGGTCGGTACAAGATGGTCATGGGGTCACTGCCCAGTAATGTGGGTCATTGAAGTCATTGATATAAAATCTCTATTGTGACAAATGTTTGATTCTTCCCCACCCCTCTTTTCTTTCTTGAGCTACTCCTTGGGCTGGAGAATGTCAGTCTTTCCCTAGAGAATATCCACTGTGGATCCAACCCAAAATATTTTAGTACTGTTTAAGGAATCAATGGGCTTAGTCTCTTTTTCCTTCCAGTCTCTTAGCCTTTCTATTCCTTCAACACCAATATGAACTAACAACAGAACTTCATTTAGCATAAAGTGTGCTGAAATTTCTTCAAAGAGGGGGAAAAATGTTGGAGAATTTTACTTTCCCCTTTCAGAATATGCAGGAACATGCCCCCCACCCCTACAATTTCACCACATACAAATAATGGGGAGACTTTTGAGGGGTCATTTTCATTATGTCTTACCTACCTTACCAGGCTCTCTGCAAAGCTAGGAGGGCAGCCAGTATCGAGTAGAATTTGGTGGTGGTCAGTCATCAGGACCTGGGACAGCTCACTGTGGTTGCTAGAGGCAAAACTTAGAGATCATTCAACATTTAGTATGTGTGATGCAGCAGCACTAGCATCTTTTATAATCACAGGTAGTGGTGGTGGGATGACAATTATTTGGGTCACAGCAGTCGGGAGAGGGAGATTAGCTTTTCCCTCCCCAGCTGTGGTTCTGATGAACATGGTTTCTTTGAAGCTTTGTCAAAGTAGCGTTTCTTTTGCTCTGCTGCTAAGGAAGATTGTCACCAAGTGGGAATGTCAGCAGTAGAAGCTGGTCTGTTGGGGTGAATGGGGCACTGCCCCACCAATCTCAGTCTTACAACCAGTCAATGGGTGGCTGTGCCTCTCATTGGCTCTGGCTCCACCTACTGGTGGTCTCCCCGCCTTCCACCTCACCAGTCCCAAGGGTCACCACTGGTTGCTGAGCTTGCTGGGCACTACTGGGAATGACAATCAGTGAAGCAATACTTCTTTATTCTTTTCAATCCTCCACTTGTTCTCCAATCTGGGCAAGGAAGTGAAGTCATAAGAGGTCTTCAGAGAACTCTAAGCAGGACAGAGAAGAAATAGCCCAGTCACCTATCTATAAGCTCTTCTGAAGCATCCCTTGTTCTGGATCTAAGAAAAGGAACAAGAGAGAAATTCTGAGTGGAGGCAAAGTGGTTTGCAAACAGGATCAGGAATGCATTTCCTTTCATTCTTCAATGGACAAACTCACCCCACAAGTCATTTTTCCCCCTTTTGTCTTCCAAATGGACTCTCTTGCTATTTCATAGCATCCTTTTTACATTTCCTGTTTTAGCCCTCTTTGCTCTTTTGCTAAAAATAAAATGAATTATGTTGGTGTTGCTGTAGTCATTTAGCAATATCCATTAATTAACTAACTCCTTCCCTCCTTCCCACTCTCCCGCTCCTGCTCCCTCTCTCCCTTTCTACAGGAACCTTTTTATCCTTCTAACAAACTCATGAGACACCTGAACTCAATACATTGCTAGTTGGCACTCTCACAATGCTTGCTTTGAATACTCACTTGTCCCAAAGTTCTAGCCTGGTCTAATTAAATAATAGCAATTATATTAATGATATGAGTTCTGAGCAAGATTTGATTTATTCTTTGTTCTATCACTGCTGTTGACACAGTATGATTATCATCCAAGATTCACCTGTACCAGCTTTCCTTGCAATCAGACATTCCATATAATATACTAATCATGGGACCTTTCCACTCAGGATGCACCAATCTATTAGTTTCCTTTTCTAGCAATTTCTCATGTTTCTGGTCTTAAGGTATGTTTACCACATTTCTGCATCAGTTGGAGATTTTTTTCTTTCTTTCTAAAAAATCCCATGAAAGTTTGCCAGGATTCTAGTGCACATTTCTGTATGTAATGTGCCCTAATATGTTTGCAAGCAATTTTCCCTTCAATAATGCAATAATGCATTTTTACATATAATTTCCCCTTAATATATGTATTACTGTATGCATTTTATGGTTGGCGAACTGCATCACAAAATTTGGAGTACAGATTTTGCAGGATAGATGTGTTTCAGTCCATGTATTGGTTTGGGGAAGTGTAAATTAGGTTGGTTAAAATGCAACTGAATTGAATTTATCCCTATTCTGACTTTCTACTCACTGGTTGACGGCATATATTAAAGGATAAAGCTTTTGCAAATGTGAAGGTGTGTGTGTTTTCAGCAGCTAGGATCTGACACCCTACCACATCCACGGGCATAGGTGCCAACTGCCTGTGGCCCTGGTCACCAAGCACCTACATAATTCCCCATAAAGGGGCTGGGCACCCACAAATTTCAGTGCCAGGGCCATGCACGCTGAATGGCACCCATTGCCCTGGGCACCCATGGTCACAGGGCCAATTTGGCACTCCTGTCGACAGCTGCATTTCTATAATACGCCTTGCAGACTGTCCATCAAGGATGACACATAGTCTGCAAGACAAGCTGACTTGTCCACTGACCACTTTCAACCAGTCTGGCTCCACAGAGCCTTAGAATAGCCCAGCCTCAGAGCTACATCTTCAGCCTAACACTTCTCATTGGAAAGGACCCTTCCTGGAGCAGACTATTCCATTTCCACAGTGGCCAGCTAGATGCCTGCTGTTTTCCTCCCTCCCTCCACATTGTTCGATAGACCCTGACAGACCCTGACAGTTGCAAATGTGATCCTTTCCTTATATTTTCACTTTACAGCAATCATGTTAAACCTTTCTTCGGGTGCCCATCAAAAATCTCACACCCTAATGTGCCACTGGTCAGGTAGATAAGCTTCCATGAGGATTTGGCTGAGTCTAGAACCAAATCGGGTTGATTCAGGAGAATCCAGGCATCAGTTGGGCTGAGGCAGCCACAGATTGCAATGGGTCAGGTTGCATGATCCAGGGCTGTTGAGGAGTGGGGTATAGGAAGGAGAGACAGGTGTGTGCAGGAAGAAGAGTAAAACATGGGTAGTGTCACCTCTTTTATTACACTCTCACCCATACTCTCTCACTTTGTGCCACCCCTTCTCTCTTTCTTTCTTTCTTTCTTTCTTTCTTTCTTTCTTTCTTTCTCTCTCTCTCTCTCTCTCTCTCCCTCTCTCTCTCCTCTGTTCTGTTAACAAGTCCTTAACTTAAGGATTATTTCTCATGAGAAACAGCAGCCGCCTATGACTGAGTACCAGTTTAATCTTTCGTGGTTGGCTGTCGCTTAACAATGATGTTACCAGAATGGCACAAACTCTTTTTTTAGTCACAGTTTTGTTGCACTTTGCATATTAACTGATTAAATATAGTTTTGCTTCACAATATGAATTTGTACATGCCAGAACTATATCTGTCATAAAACAGACAAAGCAGCTGAGAAACTGCAAATGGGTGGCAGCAGACAGGGGTGGCAAAAGCTGGCTTTCATTTTTCTGTATATCCATATTTTTGTTTTTGTTTTTCATGGTTGGTGTTGGGTCCTTTATGTTTTCAAATATTTATACAGGAAAAGATTATATTGTAAAACATCTTGTCCTTCTAGAAAGTTGGTGCCTATTATTGGAATGATTATATAAACGGATAAATATTGTGCATTATTCCTCCTCCCTTTTTCTGCATGGATGTGAAATATCTATGTTATGTTGTTGAACTGTGTCAGAAGAAAACCTTGGCTGCCTTCTGTTGGAGAAACCCCCTCAAATGCCTTTGAAGTGACAACTAAACTGGGAAATATAACTGACTCACAGCCTTTAAGCGATCAAGAAGTGATCAAAGCTGTAACTCTGGAACTCAAAAAGAAAAACCCCAACGTACATGCTTAGGGAAATGAGCAAAGCTTACTGCCAGCTGATATTCAAGGAAACAGAGAACAGGAATTGTAATTATTATGGAACACATCTTTTTATGCAGTGGTCATAAAAGAAGGTGAACAACAGCCTCTCTCCCAACTTTTGTTTGGCAAAAACCACCATCAGATTCCATTCCCTGAATCACAAAATAGCTATGACTGTAGAACATCATTTGGGCAACCTTAATTTTCAGGTTGTGATTAGCTTTTCTACACAGAGTGCACCACTCTGGTCTTGTGTGATTGGTGCTTTCTCTGCAAACCTACACAGACAATTATGTTTAGATGATACTGGACTTAATGGAGAACATGGATGGCAAACAGCATTGTCACAGTCACTGCGATGATTGATCTTTTCCAGATGTTGGTGAATTACTGAGCTGATGCTAAACAAAGACAGGAAACTGTCTTATGTTCAAATTCTAAAAAAGCAATTTTTCTATCATTAGATAATCCACTGCAGCTACATCCACAACCCATTCCAAATATTCATCTTCCTAATGTTTTGGAAGAACCATTGCTACAACTGCTGCTTTCTGATGCTATTATGCTTTTGTGCAGGTGGTTATTGTAATCATAGCTGATATTCGTAATATTGCTCTTACTGCGCATATTGAAAAATATAGATGGGACACCCACACCGCCTCTTTCTCTTATGTCCTTCAGCATATTGACCACAGCTGACATTTCCTAAGAATTAAATCCTTCCTCAATAATGAGCTGAATATGTCGCTTTGAAGTGGTGCTTACTAGACCAGTACTGTGCCATATTGTGCCAGAAAAGTAGCTGTGTATCTTCAAGAAAAGTTCACATTGCCCTGATGGTCACAATAACTCTATGCGAAAGCTCCTTGCTTTCAGTGCAAGCTCAGAGGAATTAGCTTTGAACTGGTTTTCAACTGCAGACCTAAACTCTAGAATATGTGCAATAATAACTGAAGAGTATCTGCAGAGTGGCCTTTCCCTCGTACCACTAGGTAACTTCAACCATATTCCCACATTCACATTTGAGTTTTCAGGGTATGAAGTTCTAGGCCAGCATCACATCCTCCACAAACACACACTCTCACTCTGGAAGAAACAAAGCAGTGCTTAGGCTCAAAGTGCGCTCACACTAATCTTATGAGTGGTTCAGCCCAAGAAAAACTTTGATTGTACATGACATAGCACAAACCACTTTAGAAAGGGTTTTGTACGCAAAATTGCAGCCTGTCCTGATCATGAACTACACATATAAAGTCGTCACCCTACTCCCCCTCCCACCCTTATTTCTTACAAGGATGTCGTACTTTAAAGAGCTAAGTGGCAGGTAATGAATTAGCAGGAATGGCTTTTGTCAGCATGGAGATGGTAGTGATAGTAAAAGTCACTTGTTGCAGGTTAAATTTCTCTTTAGCTGTTAAAAACAAAAACAAAAGGCTGGGGTGGACATTTTTAGCCTGGCTTTAAGGCAACGGATTTGCCAGGTCCACAAGAGTTCTTTCTGCAGGCAGGTATGCACTGGCTTCTCCCCTGACAAATTAAATGTTTTATTGATGCTACAGGAGGATAAACCAGCAATATATTTATGGTCAGTGTTTTAGGCACACACACAAACAAACACCCAAGAAGATGCAAATGCAATCCTTATTATAACTTTGGTATCACACTCTAAGTTTTTAACACTCTTTCATTATGGGAAAAGCATACACGCGTTAGCAGAGGAGAAGTGCACATTATTAAAGGAAGGAAGGATGAGCTTTACTGACAGACATCAACTTGCTATCTGCCACGGATATATACTACAGCATTAAAGTAAAAAGGCTTCAGGGCAGCAAAAGGATTTATCTAATCATGTGTTTTCTAGCGCTGTGCATTCTTTTTGCCAACATCGACTCTTGTGTACAGCCTAAGGGCCTAATCCTGTTCTCCTTGAAGTCAATAAGAAATTTGCTATTCACACTGATGAGTGAAGCAGCAGGCCCTGAAATACTGCTAACAGGCTGCATTCTTTCAACAGTGATCCAGGTTTGCTTGTATGATGAGGTTTTTCTTTAACCTACAATTAGCTCAGGTTATTTCCTATAGTGTTAAATATATAAAAAGCACATGCACACAGTCTATGTTTCTCTTTATTGTTTAGTCCAGAAATATGTGCCTTTTCAGCCTCTATAGGGAGCTGAGTAATGAGGAAAATCAGGGTGATTTAGGGGTTCCCCCCTCCCCAAGTCAAAGCACAGTCAGGAAACCCTCCCAAATCAGATCAGGACAAGCCACAGAGCATCCTTCCACTCTCTTTTTCTGTCCTTTAAATGCCAAATAGCTAACTTTTCTTAATCTCTGTGTTTCTCTGGGTCCACAGGCCTTAAAGAGAGACTGTACAATATGTTGTCTGTAAAGCACTGAAGAGCTCTGTTTTTTGTTGTTGTTAAGCAAAGTCTCACTTCTTTACTTAGCCACTGTCCGGCAGTGGCATATCTCTCCTCCCTTGAATGAATATATCATCCTAGCAGCTACAACCAAAATTCACCCCTGGCCCCAAACATTTTCCCATCATTTATCCAGCCTGTCACACAGCTATGCTCCAAGTCTATCCACATGAAGTTTCTGTAGTCAGCTGACCACCAGGCTGAGTCACATGATACTCCAGATGTTCACCTAATAAAATGACAATCAAAATTCAAAACATAGCCTATTGTTTAAAAAAAATAAAATCTGATTTTAAACAATCTTTTTATTTTTTAAAAAAAATCTCTTACCAAATTGTATATACATCTACAACTATATATAGAACCAGACCTTTGAGTCCTGTGACATTTATGGAACTAGTAGAAAACTTATAATGCTTTTGTGAGCAGAACTATAAGATCATGCAAAAGAAAAGCACGGGGGGGGGAGGAATATGAGCAATATTCATATAAGCAGGACCACATCTAGACAAGTATAAGCCACCGCAACATCAGAAGCAGAAATTGAACAGAAAAGAAGAGTAACGACCTATAATAAAGAACATCATAAAATCCTTTTATGATCACCACTATTCCCCTCTTTAAAAAGCAAGCAACAGTAAAACATATTTTCATATATGAAAGTATATATATTATTCTCTCTGTGTTAAGTGCCATGTTCCATTAATTCAGTAGCAGGTGCAACTCAGAATCATTCTGAATATCAATCAAAACTAATGCCCATGTGATCAGTGAGAAGTAAGTACCATCTGATTTTGAAGCTAAAACATTTGAATCTTTCTCTTAAAGTTATAAAAGAAATGTTATAACTGGGGGGTTTCTCCTCCCCCTCCCCACCCTACCCATCAGGGTTCCTGCAAATCCAGGTATTTCAAAGTGACAAGTAAACTGGAGTTATTTTACTATTTAATTTATGCTGTGAAAGACTTGCATTCATGGGGATACAAGTCCCATTTTATAAGCATCTGAAGGTTATGGGTCAGTGAGCATTCTTGGGCTGTGCTGTTTCTCAGATGAAGTTTCAAGACAACCCCTATCTCTAATGATGGGTCAGGAGCAGGGAGGGGAGGAGGGGAGAGAATATTCCAAGGTTGTCCTGGATTCATGCCAGAAAGAAAAGAAAGGGGCCTTTGTGAATGGACATCTCAAGGCCAGGAGTAAACATGTTAGCTGATACTTAACACCCAAAGCCACTGCCAAAACCGTTAGACACTGAGTAATCCATGCCAGTTCCTCTGGCCTTCAACTGCCTACGACAATAGGGACAATCTCCTCCACTTATGACACGCATTTCTCCAAAAACATCATCCCAGGAACTCCCAAATTAGCAGCTGCCTCAGAGTATAGAGACTCTGTTTTCATCAACAAAGGTGAACCGTTCAGCCTTTTCCTGCAGACAAGTTGTATCTTTTTGTTGTTGTTCACCTTTACAAGAATATTTATTCGTTTTTGATCATTTGCTTGTATCTATCACTCCTTCAGGAATTTAGCAAAGGAAGACAATACAAACCCGTACAATTCTAAAGAAAACTTGGCAGCTTGGCTTTCGCATGAAGCACATCTAATTTATGTCATGCATTTTGATGTGGCTTTCCCTCTTCCCTCCTGATTCTCTTCCCTGCTGTCCTCACCTGCTTTCTTCTCCTCAGCTTTGAAAAGAGACTTATGCGCCTGGAGCAACATCCACACAGGGCATGTGTGTAGTAATGCCAATCCAGGCTTCCCTACGGTGGAGTGCAGCAACGTGTCTGCTGCTTCAGCAGTACTCACTCACTTATAATGTCCCCTAGGAGTTGACTTACCCCAGGGTCCTATCTAATCACATACCTTCAGCCTCATCTTGGACTCTTCTTGCTGCCTTACTAGACAGTCCTTCCCGTTATATGCATTCTGCATGGACAAGCAGGTATTTTTCACTCTACCTAGGGATTTTATTTTATTTTCCTGCAGGGTCAAGACTAAGGTTATTATATCCTAAACCAGTGAGAGAGAGAGAAAGAGAGTGTGCGCGCGCGCACACACACACACACACACACACACACACTGATAGCATCATTGCTGTTATGAGAATGGGTAAAGGCCATTCAACTGCATAAAGTTAATGACTTGGGCAAATTGGAATGACAATTTTATACCAGCTATGACAATCCTAGCCACATTACATTACGAGGATGGAGATGTATTCCAGTGTTTTGACGTAATGTCTATAACTGCCAGCATAAGTCCTGTTTCTCAGAAACACCGCTTTTGGGTTTTGTACCTGCGTTGTGAGGTTTGTGTGGCATTCACAGGAGAGGCCTGCTCAGCCCTTATTTGCTGCGTTTCACTCAAAGAGTTGCCGCGAATCTTGTTAATTTCCATCACATTCTTGTAGAGATCATATCCTGGCATCCTCTTTATAAGCTAACCAGGACTAATTCCTTTAATCACTGCTCATCAGTTTCCTAGTCCTGTTTTTGTTCTATTTGCTCATTGAATTCATTAATCCCCAATGTGCTGACGAAAATAGGTATTCCATATATGCAATAGGTATTCCATATAAACAATAGGTATTCCATGGGTCATGGTACCACCAAAACCCTGAGGCGCCATGTAGAGGAACAGCAGAGGGGAACCCCCTTCAGAGGGTCATCTGCCTCCAATATGCTGTCACATTTCAGTCCATTTGTGATTATTTCTCTGAAGTCCCTAACATTCTCACTGGTTCTACACACTTAATCCATCAAGGGAGATCCGCCCATATAAGCAGACAGTTTCATATATATTGGGAAAGGGCCCAGCTCACTTAAAATATAATACTGGTGCCTTTGGCATGCATTGGCAACTTTTACAGCATCTGGATGCTGTAAAACAGGTAACTGCTTATTTAAAAAAAGGTGTGTCTCTTTGAGTTGTGTGGAATAAATTATGCTATGAAGTATTTAAAAAGTAACCAGAGCAAAAGCTCTTAATATACGGGCATTTATCCACAATCTAATTGTGAATGTATCCAAGAGCAGGCCTTGGACTCTATATACGTCTCATGTCTCCTACTGAAGTAAATGGGATGTGAAAGCACTCGGCTCCCTTTGGATCATGCCTAGTATCTGCAGAGTTGAAAATTGGTTTCAGGGAAAGCCCTGAGAGAAACCTGCATAGCAAGTTTACTGGATGTATTTGTTGTACTTTCCTGTTTCTGAAAAACTGGCATATGGAGAGAGGAAACGGAGAAGTAGTTCTAAACTCAGCTGGTGAGTGCCAACAGGATTTGGAGCTATAGCAGAGCTACTAAGAGACAAAAATAAGGTAGTAGCCTGCTCATGGGAACCCTGATGTTTGAAGTGCAAAAAACAAAACGTACAAAGAAAACCTAAAGCAGCATTCCCTACAGAAAAAATATAGCTCAGAATAAGAAAATATGATGAGCTCTGTTAGATCAGACCAAAGAACTATCTAGTCCAGCACTCTTTCTCTACAGTGGCCAACTTGTCACACTGGGATAATATAGGCATCATGGCAAGCAGCCACAGAAAGCCTTATCCTCCATGAATCTGTCGAATCACCTTTCAAAGATGTCCAAATTGGCAGCCATCACTGCATCTCATGGTAGTGAACTCTAGCTATACATTTTGTGAAAAAGTAATTCCTTTGTCTGTCCACAATCTCCCACTATTCAGTTTCTCCGAGTGACCCTAGATTCTAGTATTATGCATAATTTTATATATCTCTATCACATCCCCCTTACTTGTCTAGAAAAAGCCTCCTGTTTCAGAGCCTACTTGTATTTCTGATGACTGAACAAAATCATGCAGCACTTGAAATTTGGACAGCGTAGAACTCAAACAAATGGGATCAAGACTGAATCACAAGAAATTAACTGCCTATAACCCAGCTGTCATGAACAACCAAATACGTATTGTACATAATATGTACATAAGTAAATATTGGCCCTATCTCCAAGAACATTTACTCCTAGGCACTGGCGGAGGAAGAGGAGTGCGGGGGGGAGCGCACCACCCCCGGCAGCGCGATCCCGGTAGGGTGCCATCGCGGCTACCCCCCCGGCTGGGCGCCATGCCCCAGGATGCATGCCACGCCCCTGCGGCCGCCATGCCACCCCCCACCCCCGGGGTGGATGGCAGCCCCGCCCCTGCCTGCTCTCTGCCCCCCAGTGCCAGAGCATGAAGCTCCACCACTGCTCCTAGGTAAAGACTTCTTACATCAATGGCATTTTCTTTCCAGCAAATGTCCTGCTCATTGGGTTATCAGCATAGCTGTCAATTTTTTCCTTTTCTTGCGAGGAATCCTATTCAGAATAAGGGAATTTCCCTTAAAAAAAGGGAAACGTTGACAGCTATGGTTATCAGGCAACAGTAGAGATTGTATGTACATCTTTTGCCAAATTAGTACTCAAATGAGAATTGTCCTGATAGGTCACTGATAAAAAATCAGGCCAGCTAGAAGTGATACAGTCCAAACAGGTCAGTTAGAAAATAAATTACTTAAGGTTTGTATCAAGGGTAGAAACAACCTTGGGTGTACAATAGGCATCTAGAGTCATTTAAGTGATTTTCAGATAGCTATTCATAGTGATTCTGCACTACTTAGAGCAGAATTACTGTGGGAAAAGTGACTTTCACAGAAGAAGATTACACTAGCATAATAGTAGCAATTCAGACCAAGAAGTTTATTCACTCTTGTAATTGTAGTTGGAATGTTTATGAAGGCACTCACTTTCAGAAGAAATAAAGCAATTCTGTTTCACTAAAAAAAATTACAAGTAGTGTTTAATTTATTTTAAAAGAGAAAAGGGGTTGGGGCTAAGGCATCGCATCATCTGTCCTATAAGCCAAGCTTTCTGGGTCTACAGAGTATGGTTACTCAGTGGTGATTGACTGACCCTACTCAGGGTCTTCCTGGTTTGAGTAATTATTTTACATTTTCCATGGCTGAACCCAGCCATTAAAGTATTGTGGCTGAACCCCAGTATACTGTCTCAGGGCTGAGCTCTTCCTAAAACAACCTAAACATAACTGATGCAAGCAGTCGCATATGATTTTATAGTACACTCCCCATTGTGTGCACATCGTTTCATTGTCTGATACATGACAATGTGATATATACTCTGAGTTAAATCAGGTCTTGGATAGGTGTGACCCATAAATGAACAGCATGCTCAGCCCACATAAGATCACAAACATTAAACAGTGGCAGAATGCTGTCCCCAATTGTCACTCTTTTCTGCTGCTACTATTATTGTTTGTTTGTCTGTCTGTCTGTTTTTAAGAAACCACAACTTATTTATTGATTTTATAAATGTATGTGCTGCCTTTTAGGGCAAGAAACCCTCCCAAGGTGGCTTACAACAATTTTAAAAGCAAAGCAATCATTTAAATACAATTAAAATCAATCAAAATATTCAATTAAAATAATATCAAGAAGGCAGAGTGAGGGCAGAAGGCAATACCTTCTGTGGCAATCACACAGGGTCCCTGGACATTTCGCTGTCTATTGATCCCTGTGCCACCACTTTATTTCTCGCTGCCACCACCCAGGCCCTACATGGTACAATACTGAGTCCAGTCAGGGTTGAATTGGAACATAAATTTTGTTTATTTATGGCAGTTTAACAAGTGTGTGGTTTCATAAACGGTATCAGTCAGTTACAATCATGGGGTGCCTATCCAGATCTATAACTTCTGCTACCTGCTCTCACTCACTAAACCACCTCTCAGATATTTGCTTGTCTTCCTAGCCCCTAACTATTCCTGACTCAGCTTATTTCGCTACACTAACTCAACCTACCCACAAACTCTATCCCAGTTCACTCCCACTCCAACCAACTACCCAACTCCCACCCAACTCAATGAACTCCTCCCTTTGCCCCTCCCAGAGCTGGTTTTATAGTCCCTCTGACTCCACCCCCTGGGCCCTGATTGGGTAACCTGTTTAACTATTTCACCTCCAGCACTCTCATATGTTAACGTCGCACCTTCACTCTGATTTTGCTTTAGATGTCATCATGTATTGCTGAGCTATTACTCCTGTCGCTCCTAACCATTGGCTAAGCAGTGTGGGAAGTGTAGGAGGTGTAGTCCAAAAACATATGGAGAGTGAAGACTGACGAACACCGATGGGTATGCTCAGAAGTGTAACTAATGATTCCAAAACAGAATAATTGAATATCTGTTCAGGATGTAGAGGAAAAGTTTATAATCTCTGGCTTTTATGCTTAATGATAGCAGTAGGCCAATTAGAATGGCATTGCAACAGAGTCTCCATAGTTCAAGGCCTTCATCCTAATTCAATAAACCTCATACAACATAGTGCTGAAGCTACTAGCAGGACTTCATACACATACACACACCAGCCTGTTTGAGCAGTGAGGACTTGCAATTGCAGCTGAAGTACTTTTAGGCCCACAATCATTTTTCACTTTATCCTAGCAATTCTCAGACAGAAGGGAGAAAGAGAAGCATAAAACTGGGAGTCTGCCATGCCTATAAAACTAATTAGTCACAGCTTTTTTGTGGGATGCCAAAAGCAGGATAGTGCATCAGTGACTGTGATAACTGTTTCCCACCCTCCCAATTTCCTGACCACCTAGACCCAGTGTCCATGGAGGTCTGCCTTTGTTCTCTTCATTTCAGTCTACCAAAAAACCCCAACTCTGGATACTCTTAAACTTAAAGCTTCAAAACTGGTTCCATTTTTATGTAAATCAAACACCAGTAAACATGGAGCATCCATTCTGAATTCAAAGTTTGCAGGGTAGGCAAAAACATATGCAGAGGACACCTAACTCTGCCTTTATAATTACACCCTATATCTATATCTATATCATCTATATCTATATCCTTCATTTTCATGTTGTTTACTGTATGAAAAGAACTGCAAAATGACAGGCTTTTTGTTTGGAATCACCCGCAATTATTGTAAAGGTGAAAGCAGATACTGCACATTTAACAAGGCTTTCCGTGTGAACTAATCACATTAGAATACATTAGTAAGAGTACACATTGTAGGTTTTCCGTTCCCCTGGAAAGGTCATCGTAGATTCTGGTTACATAGCTAAAGAGAGGAAATCATATTAGCAGAGTTATCCGGTGAGCAATTGCATGATAAGTTTCCTTTGATTTGCATTATCTGATTGTAACAGTCATTCTCCTTTTGCTAAATGGGTAGGAAAAGACCTCCAGTGACAATAGAAGGAAGTTCAAAGCCTTTGAGTTTTATTACAATGCACTCATTTTCTACAACTAGGCTAACGACTGTACAGTCCTGATGGGATGCTGGCATGCTTTCTATAAAATACTGAACACTCAGTGAAAGTTTCTCTTATTTTTGGCAAAAGTCAACAGGGTTTCTGCTTCTTCAAAGATATATCAACCCCCTGATGTGCCACAAAAAGAATGAGCTCACTTTCTCTATCCTCTCTCTGGAAATGATTCCTAACTGGAAGCCGCAATTGTAAGTTGTGTTTTCCTGTATAAAGAGGCGACTGGCCTATATCAGAGACTCAAAGAAATGCATTATGCCAGCCAAAAATCCAGTCTTTTTTAAAGGTAGATTTTCAGTGAATTTTAATATATATCATATAATAACTTCCCTTAAAAAAAAAACCATTAGCAACTCTCTGGCTTGTCATCCTTTCCTTGGTGGCGAATCCCATGCCAAGGATCTGTGGACAAAATGATCCAAAACTCACTGGTCAGTAAGGTGTCAATCAGTTCCTCCACACAGAGTGTCTTATGACTCAGGGCATATATATTCCAGTCATATTTATCAAGTAGTCATTATTCCTGTGCAAAGTAGTCCAGGGAACTGTGGTTCTCAGAGAGGCAAGAGATGCCTAACAGACAATCTTCAGCATGCCCAAATTACAATACTCTGGATTCATTAGAAGAAACCATGATGGTTGCAATGCTATAAAACCAACCCAGGTTTAAAACGAGGGTCTAATCTGTAGCTAAGGAAGGGGGAGAAACTCAATACAGATCTCATTTTGAGGGGAACCTAATTTCTGAAACAACACAAAAACCAAACCATATCCATGTTCCAAATGTCATACTTTTCCAAGTTTTGCAAAGCAATTCCCAGCCAAGTCATATGTACAAAAATGCATATACTGGGGTAAACATCATCCCCAAAAGAATCATATATCATGCATTATTTTAGGGGACATTGCTTTGTAAAAATGTGTTTTTTAGGCAATACTGCATACAAACCTATGTATAGGATAAAGCTGCACTAACATGCTGATGAGTTTTCACTTACCTGTGAAAACACTTACCCGTGGCCCTCCAGACCTTGTGAGACTTCATCAGCCCTAGTCAGCATGGATAAGGGTCAAGGATTATTGGAGCTATGGTCCAATAACATATGGATGGCCACAAATTAGCCATCTCACCTTAAAGGGAGACCAGTGTGAGCATTTCAGTTTATAAAAATGGATGTTGGATAGAGTGTGCAAATTACAGATCAAACAACACAGAATATTGATATATTTATAAAGCATTTCTATTCAAATTAACTTATCATTGAGCCTCAACATTCTCTCTCTCTCACTCTCACTCTCACTCTCTCTCTCACACACACACACACACACAGACAGACAGACACACACACACAGAGAGAGAGAGAGAGAGAGAGAGAGAGAGAGAGAGAGAGAGAGAGACCATTTCAAAGTTATAGGCTGACAGTTTTCAGGACTAGCAATAACCATGTATTTTAAAAATCCTTTATGGGGTTCAACTTAATAAAATTACTGTCAGGCTTATTTTATGCTCAGCTGTAAATCTTGAACACTGAGACAAAATCAGAATTATCCACACACAGCAATAGTTTCCCCTTTCCTGCTAATTCCACATAAAACTAATTACTGCCACTTTCTGCTATTACTCTGGCGCAGTTCAACACCTCCTTTAATAAAGAATAGCCCTTCAACTGAACTTATAACATACACATAGAATATAATCAGACTTATTTCACCAGAGTTGTAAGTAAGGAGTCTAAAGCAAAGGTTCCCAAACTTGGATCTGCAGACCACAAATGATCCAAGACCTTCCTTCAGGTAGGCCACGCTGTGTCCACATTAAAGATTCACGTTGTTTTTTAAATTGCAAATTTAATTGTTTCTTTTATTTCTTATATTGCATTTTATTGCATTGCAATTTGAATTCTAAGGTTAGGGTCCACCAGAATTCCAGTATTTCCAAAACCTCAGAATTTTTCCCAAGAGATGATGATAACTATGATTTTCATTATTGAAGGATTGTCTTGTCACCTTGTAGGACAAAGGCTTTGTGCTTTAGCCAGCTGTATAAGGAGAGGGGGAAAGGCTGAAGCTTTTCCTATCATTCTATTTCATTTGTTATTTGCAGGGCTTTTCTTCATCCAGAACTCACCAGAACTCAGTTCCAGCACCTCTTGAGTGGGTGCCATTGCTATTCTAAGAGAGGGAGGGAAGTGTTCATGGTGAATTCCAGCACCTCTTTTTATAGAAAAATAGCACTGGTTATTTGTATATCCCACCTACTCTCCAAGGAGCTTGAAGAAGTATACAGTATTATTTCACCACCCACCGCTATCTGTTTTAGGCTCACAATAATCCTGTGAAGTTCAGGTTCAGGTTCCTGAATCCTGTTCAGGTTCAGTTGAGAAATAATGACTGAGCGAGGGTCACCCAGTGAGCTGCATGGCTATGTGGGGTTTTGAAACAGTCTTCCTGGTCCTAGCATAACACTCTAACCATCACACAATATTGCACTATAACTATACGTCTGTGCCAGGAAAATGTCTCCAGTCATTCAATCTGTTTGACTAACTTTAGGAGAGACAACAATATCCTGGTAGTGTATTACATATATGAGCTTCCTGGGGGTGCTCTTTGACCTGCAATGGTAAACACACACAAATTGACCTGCAATGCTTTTTTTAAAAAAACCATTAAAAAAATAAATATCATAAGAATAAACAGTGGAGATTGTAAGTTCTGGCACTGTTGCCTCCCTTTGTCAATATTTTTAAGCAGGGGTGTAGAATCTGCAGTCCTCCAGATGTTGTTGGACACCATCACCTCCGTCAACTGATGACTGGAACTGTAGTCCAGCAACATCTGGAGATCCACAAGGTCCCTGTCTCTGTAAGAATATATGACTGGTTTATATGACTTTTCTGCATGCCCACAGGCCCATGTGGCAACCATCGTGTTTAACAACTGCTCAAATGTAGGAAGAGCTTCATTTGACTATAGGAAGAGTACCACACCACCAGCAGATGGATGGAAGTACACATTACATGTAGTTTTGTGGTTCTTTTTGCAAACTTATTTTGTCTTTTACATTCCACAGCTGTTGAGGCTTCAACTTTACAGGGAAGAAGTCATGGGGCTTCTTAACCTTTTCCCTTCGCACCAATTTTCCACCCCAAATCCCCCCTCTCAGCTTGAGTTCCAAGTCTGTGGAGAAAAAAACGACAAGGAGCCAAGTGCAGGGGCTTAAGGAGAAGGATTAAGTGCTAATGCAATGTTTCCTGCTTTCTGCTTTGTAAGCTGCCTAGAGAATTTTATTGATAGGCGGCTATATATATGTATAAAATTCCTCTGAAATTGAAGCATTCTCCTGTAATACAATAGTGTAGTCTTGATGACAATCAGTGCACTACACATCAGATTGGAATTTCATCCACGCATATTATTGTGTCCCTCCCATTCCTTCATTGGAAGCTGCCTTATGCAGAATCAGACTTTTGGTCTATTTAGTTCAGTATTGTCTACAATGACTGACAGCATCTCTTATGGGCTTTTAGGCTGATGTTTTCCCCAACCCTACCTGAACATGCAAGGAATTCAACCTAAGACCTTCTACATGCCAACCATATGCTCAGCCATGGAGCTATAGGTCCCTTCCCATTAAACAGGAAGTTCAGGGCAGTGTTCTAGTCTCATGACAATCCTGTTGAGAGTGACTTACTGTGTCTTGAAGGAGAATATGAATGTGGGTTTCCCATCCACACACAACATTCTTGAAAGAGGGAGATTTAAGGAGCAGGTCACGGGAGCCAGTGTGGTATAGCAGTCAGACTATGAAGCTATGGTTAGGGAGGCCTGCACACAAAAGCCCTCTCAGCCTATGCAGACGAAGCTCACTTGGTGCTCTTGGGGCAATCCCTATCTCTCTGCCTTACCTACCTCACTGGGTACTACATCACTGGAATAAAAACAGGGTCAGCTCCTTCAGTTCCTTGGAGGAAGGGAAGAATACAAGCCTAATAAACAAACAAACAAACAAACTTGATTCCGAGATGAGCAAGTCCAGACGGGAGAAAAAGGAAAATAGAGGAAACATAATTATCATACCCTCCAACATTTCTCCGATGAAAATAGGAAAGTCCTAATGGAAAGTGGGACATTCCAGGATCAAATCAGAAACCAGGATGGCACCTGGAAAACAGGGGCACTTGGAAGGTCTGTACTATTACACTTACATCTGTCATATTAGATGGCCATTCTGTTTAAATAAATAAAAAGTTCCACTTAATCTAACTCTACATTGTTAGAGTATATTCAATGGACCCAAAGAATGCTGAATAACTCAAGAAGAATGAATGCTTTAACTGGTGCTTGCAGCATATCATAAGGGGCCAGAACCAACAAAGCAAATAAAAGAACCCTTGCATTTAATATTGTTTTAAATGTCATTATATGTGTGGCAGTCTCCCTGTTCTGTGACTTCCAACAGCTTGAAACATTTTGACTGACACTAAGAAAATACTTTTCATTTCAGTATCATGTCAGGAGATAATGAAAATATTTTGCCATACTGATAATATACTGATTGCTATCTAATATCAAGCTAATGGAATTAGCTTTATTGATACAGAAGTATTGATTTGCTAAAATCTTACACGAGTGCATTTTCAAGACTGAAGCAGTATGGCAACTGAAGTGTTGGAGATAAATGGCTGAATGGCAGCTTTTGTTGGATGAAGGATGCAAAACTGAATCCTTAGAGATGTCTAAATTTAGGTAAATTGATAGATATTTAACTATGTTTCCATGTTACATATCTTTGTTATAGCTGATTTGGCAAGATTTATGTGATATGACACATGTCACTATCACAATACAGTCATACCTTGGGTTACAGATGCTTCGGGTTGCGCAATTTCGGGTTGCGTACCGTGCAGAACCCGGAAGTACCAGAACGGGTTACCTCCGGGTTTCGGCACTTGCGCATGTGCAGAAGCACCGAATCGCAACCCACGCTTGCGCAGATGCAGCGCTGCGGGTTGCGAACATTGCAGGTTGTGAACGTGCTTCCCACACGGATCACATTCGCAACCCGAGCATCCATTGTACACTTTTGGATAATTATCAGCTCTAAAATGAATTGCAGTCAAATGCAGTGTTCTATATACTCTGCCAGTCTTGAACCAAAGACAAAGAATGGACCAAGACTAGGCTCATCATTTGAAGAAGCAAGGTAGATCTTCATTTCTGTTTGCCTGTATTAGTGACATTGGCTCTCACTTTCCAAACTATTTTTCTGCTGACTGGTCTTCTACCTGAGGATAGGTAGATATTAGTATAAGTCTACTAAAGCCTCTCCTCCTTACAGAGGAGAGGAGTTGTGAGCAGGAGCCGTTTCCCGCGTTGGCAGGGGGCGTTCCAGCTCCCTGCCCAGCTGGCCTGGCACCCCTCCCTGAGGGGATGGAGTCACGCTCTGTTGTTTTATCCATTGCCTAAGCCAATACCTCTCACATGCTGTAATCAATAAAGTTGTGGCCTTTTTTAGCCCATTAACCTAATATACTGTGTCCATGTGTCTTTCTTATCCCCAAGTGGGTGTTGGGATACTGCCAGGGAGATAAAGCCCATCATGGCCCCCACGTCGCCTCCGGACGTCCATCGATCTCCCATAGATACAGTATCAGCAATTAGCGACACGAGCTCCAGAAAATAGCTTGTGACATTCCAGAGCTGATGCACACTCTATCAGCAGATAATGCACAGCGAAAGATGCACGCAGGAGAGCATATTTACAAGTTTATTCAGCGTTGGTCAGAACAAAGAAAAAACATGACTGCCTGCTTCGGTCTGCTCAGGCACACAGAGAGACAACAGCTCTATCAAAACAGAAACATCCTGTGAACAGGAAATACCCAGACTCTGTGACTCACAAAGCCTGCTCCCTTTTAAGGTGGAACAGAAATATCCTAACAGTGGGTGGTGGGTCCTCGAATCACAATAAACTTCTAGATGAGTTGCAGTACATCTGCAAAGATTTCTGACTCCCCTTTAACGACAAGATTCTAAATTACCGTATTTTTCGCCCCATAGGACGCACCTAGCTTTTTGGGGGGGAATAAAGAAAAAAATGTATTTTTCCCCCCCCCAGGCACGGGGCTGGCGCGGGGGAAGCCCAAGCTTCCCCCGACCCCAGCCCCCAGAACAGGCTGCCACCCCAAGCCTCCTCCGGAGGGCGTCCCATGCTTCGGGATGCAGGCTGCCGCCCCAAGCCTCGCGCGCCCGGCGGGAACTCCCCTGGGCTCACAAGGCTTGCGGATAGCTTCCTGAAGCCTGGAGAGCGAGAGGAGTCGGTGCGCACCGATGCCTCTCGCTCTCCAGGCTTCAGTGAAAGCCTGCATTCGCCCCATAGGACGCACACACATTTCCCCTTCATTTTTGGAGGGGAAAAAGTGCATCCTATAGGGCGAAAAATACGGTAAACTGTTGAAACAAAGAAAGTGGAAGAGAGACAGGAATCAGGAGTTGTTTCTTTGTGAACTCAGTTCTGCCACTGAAAGCATTGCTATAGTACAATCTCTAATCTGTAGTAACTCAATTTGTCTGTGTGTGCAGGTTATCCCAGCTCATGGGGTGCAGTGAGTTATTGACTCTGTCTCCCGAGTCACGGTTTTGCATCTGGTTCCAATGGGTAGACCTTGTGGTTCCAGGAAAAAAATTCTCACAAGTCTAAAGTCTGTCTATCCCTCCTCTAAGCAGACAGAAATATGCTGCTTCATGTTTTGCCCTCCTGCCATATTTTATCAACTTGCTTTCTTCCCTCTATTCTGCTTTGCAGCCTTGTCTGGTGTCTAGACTCTGACCCCATACTTCCCATTCCTTGCCTACTATTGATCTGCTCATACTCCTGCAGAGAAAGCTAATATTTTGCCTGTGATCATTTTATTGCAGTGAACTCCTTAGGTGATTATTATGGATAGAGCCTTTCAGATGATGCCTTGACAGAACTCAAATGATGTCCACCATTTATGTTAAAAGAAAGGAAGGTATTTGTACCACATTGTTGCAAGGAACAGACACTTCGGGAGTTGTTATCTACTGATGGATTTGTGACTCTACTGGCAGACACACTAAGGCTGCTTCCAGGTGACCCATTTATTGAAAATTCATCCTGACTTGTTTGCACAAAATTGGTGGAGGGGTTAGACATCTTTAGCTATTTACTGAGCATGTATCCTGATTCATTTCCAGGGAAGTTAAACAATGCTACAACAAGCACATGCTGTCCCACACATTCCTGTGCAATTCCCCATCACTTTTCTTCCTGCATAAAGCCCAGCTTGGGGAAGGAAGTAGGTTTGTCACACAAGAGCTCTAAATCATCTTTAACTGCATGATTGCAAACTGAATTTGCCAGTATGTGATTGAATCCCCAAACAGCAACAGTCTGGAAAGACCCTGGGCACCTCAAACATTTGTGTCTTCCAGGCTTTTTCATTACCAGGGTACTTTCTTCTCCATCACAGCCTTCTCTCTAGCAACTCAAGTTCCTTCCCCAAAAATATGCTGCAAACTTGCTTCACTGAAGCACCCTGGGCTACAACAAAATATCCCTACATCTATACTATTTGTCATTTTGCATACTCTATTCCAGTGGCAAAACCTTAATATTCCTGTTTCAGAACTTTTTTTCCCTAAAGCTCAAAATTCTGAAACCTTGGTAGTAACAGTCATTTTAAAATCACCATACATTTTGTTATTCTGTGTCACGTTTTTATCACTCTGAAATAATAGGAAATTCCTCAGTGCTGTATTTTGCTAAACCAGTGTGAATATAAGAATCTTCCAGTGCTTTCAGTGTTAATGATGTATGCTCCAGTCATAAAGGGCAACTGAAATGCTGGTGGAAGAGATGAATTTTCTTCCTCTAGACAGACATTTCAAGCAGCGAAACCCCCCCCCCCCCACTGTGATGCAGAAATATCCATGCAAAAGAACAGGCTGGCTTACGAGAGCATGATTACTATTCATCTTTATCCTGATTAGTTTTATATCAAAGGGTTGATTTAAAATCAAGAAAAGCAAGCTCAAATGTGGGGTTAATAATGAACATCTATTTCATGGTTTCAGTTATATGCAGAGATTTCAAATGGTTAAAAAGTTCCACTCAAATATGGAAATGCCATTTTGAACATAAAAGGGGGTGGTTAATATAAAAACAAACCGAAACCAGTGGAGAGGAAGTGTCACAAACACCCACCTTGCTAGCACTTCAGATAATATGTTGATTAATGGCCCTGATGGTATTAAGCCAAACCTCCTGCCATATTGTCTATAAAATAAGCTCAAGACAAAACTACAGATGCAAGCAGCCATCAGCAGCTGGTGCCTACTAGATGGGGGTGGGTGCTACTAAGATATCACGAGTGTGTGGCCAAGTTTTCTCTCAATCCTCCTCCTTTGCACTTAAGCACTTAAGCACTGGGCTTTTGGACACTTAAGCACTGGGCTTTTGCAAACTTCACCTAACTAAACTTAATAATGTCTTGCATTGGTTCACAAGGGGTTATTGATGTCACAATTGTTCCTCCACTGAGAGAAAAATTGTGTGGCTTCCACTGGCAGCTGCCACTCCATTCTTCCCTTCTGCTGTCTGCCTGCAAAGAGTGTGCTTCAGTCTGTTTGGAGATATGGTCTTAAAAGGAAAGAACTCTGAGCATGCTCAGAACAGCTCCCGGGTCTAATCCAAAAAGTAGACCAGTTAGCATTAGATACATTTCACTGCATCGAGATATTGACAACAGGAGGTAAGGAGAAACTACATGACCAGGGCAAATAGCAAGACTCTTTGGAAAGATTAAAATTTTGGTTTTTCTGCCTGAAGACAGAGAGCTGGTTGGCCAGAAGATAGAAGAGTGACGGGAAAGCATCTAAGACTCTTTCTACACTGAAAGGGATTGCGGAAGGATGTGTGGATGGAAAATAGAGCGGCTTTAAGTTTTTAAGTCCATTTCAGTGGAAGAGATTACTGTGCAACCTATACATGTGTACTCAGGAGTAAGCCCCATTGGGTTTAATGGGGCTTACTCCAAGGTAAGCATGTAAGATTGCAGCCATGACTCACCCTTCAAATTGATGAGACTTAAAAATGCTTAAGTGCGGCTGTTTCATGCCCTATATTTTCAGAGAGTCAAGTTGAATTTTTGGAGTTAAACCAAATAAATATATATGTGCATTATGGTTATTTTTACCACATGCATATCTTTATGCTAATTAACACTGCATTTCATCTGTCAATTTTTGCCCTCTTGCCTAGCATTCTGGAATCCTTCTGTAGTTTTAACACTCCATTATAGACTTGGCAATATGGGATTGTTTTATATAATCTACACTAACAAATAGGATTTAATGGGCAATTTTAATCATCTTAAATTTTGTATTTTTAAAAAAAATTAAGGCCTAGATAAATAATTCACTCGCAAGAATGAAATATTGCCCTTAGTTAATGCAATCTATACCACACTTCATCTATTGGACGTACTGGCAATAACACTATTCCATGTAAGAGATGGATAATGTAAGCCAGGGAAAGCCAATGTGGTATCTTCCAGATGTTGTGGACAACTCCCATCATCCTCAACCAGCATGACTTGTAGTCCAAAACATCTGAGGCTCCATGCTGGCTACCCCTGGTGTAAGCAGTAGCCTGGAACTCCAAGCACACAGATGTGCATAGTTGTGAAGTCATGCATAATGACTTGCTTCGATGCAACTCTGGGCCTGTTGCAACCTTGGCAAGTAGACAAAAATCTGTCCATGTAGGCTGTACTGCTTGACATGACTTTTGCAAAGCCATTTAAAAGGATTATTACTACATAGCATGCTCATATCATTGTGCCAGTGGAAAGGGTTTGGCTGGCCAGAATACTTCATGCTTCATCTAGTACTTGTCCCACCTTACTCCGCATTCTGGCTGGAGCTAATAAGGAGTTGTAGATCAAAACACCTGGTGAAAGAGGTTAACTCCAAACCAGAGTGCCAGAGTGGTGCATGCTCTAGTTATCTCCTGCTTGGACTACTGCAATGCGTTCTACGTGGGCCTACCTTTGAAGGTGACTTGGAAACTGCAATTAATCCAGAATGCGGCAGCTACACTGGTGACTGGGAGCGGCCGCCGAGACCATATAACACCGGTCCTGAAAGATCTTCATTGGCTCCCAGTATGTTTCTGAGCACAATTGGTGCTGACCTTTGAAGCCCTAAATGGCCTCAACCCAGTATACCTGCAAGCTGGCAGGGCTTTAGAAGCAGCAGAATATCCATCACTTTACTTCCCTACCCTATTTATTTAGGAGCACATTGCCCAATAGCTACTTAGTTTTCAATAGGGTTTTATTCTTAATGGTTGTGTTTTGCTTTTGTATGCTGCCTAGAAGGCTTGATAGTGAAAAGTAGGAAAATAAATATTTAAATTTTTTAAAAATGTATTTTGTTAAACTGTGCTTTTTAAAAAATCACATGATGTGGCTCAAAAATAACACATGCAAACAACACAAGGATAAAAAATGGCAATTATCCAGATTTCCTCTCTTGGGGAAAGATTTCACAAACATGAATTGAAAGACAAAGTTTGTATGTACAATTTTTCTCTTCAGAATCCACCTGGGAGTAGATGGTAGCTCCAGAAGCGTGAAGTTTATCAGAAGACTTATAAAAGATCCCATGCTCGGTAATACTCAAAGAGAAGAGAATCCAAGGTGGATGGGAGTTTCATAAAGGTGAAATATTGAAGGCACAAATGCAGACAATTCCAGCAACAAAGGAAAGTGGGAGGCATCTAAAGAAACCAGTGTGGCTGCATAGGGAGCTAACAGGCGAGCTGAGATTTTAAAAGGGCATGTATAAGAAAAAGAAGAAAGGAGAAATCATGAAGGAAGAGTATAGCCAACGATTACAGGGAGAAGGTCATGTGGGCCAAAGCTCAGAATAAACTCAGGCTTGCAAGAGAAGTTAAAAATACAGTGGTACCTCAGGTTACAGACACTTCAGGTTACAGACGCTTCAGGTTACAGCCTCTGCTAACCCAGAAATAGTACCTCGGGTTAAGAACTTTACCTCAGGATGAGAACAGAAATTGTGCACCAATGACGTGGCGGCAGCAGGAGGCCCCATTAGCTAAAGTGGTACCTCAGGTTAAGAACAGTTTCAGGTTAAGAATGGACCTCCAGAACAAATTAAGTTCTTAACCCGAGGTACTACTGTAATTTTTAAAAGGTTTATTTGACTATATTTGAAGCAAGAGGAAGAATAAGCAAGTAGTAGTTCCTCTGCATGGAGAAGACGGAGAAATGCTACTGGGTGACAGAAGAGGTGGAACTACTCAACTCCTACTTTGCCTCAGTCTTCACCCAACAGGAGTGTAGGACTTGAACAAATGGCTTCAAGTTACAATAAAGGAGATTCCAGCTAAACATCAGGTAGACCTTCCTGATGGTAAGAGCTGTTCAACTGTGGAATGGATTCCCTCAGGTGGTGGTGGGCCCTTCTTCACTGGAGGTTTTTAAGCAAGGTTTGGATGACCATCTGTCATGAATGCTTTAGTTGAGAGTCCTGCATTGCAGAGGGTTGGACTCGATGGCCCTCAGGGCCTCTCCCAACTCTACAGTTCTATGATTCTATTAAAAAGAATATATGAAGATATCAGGTATATACAACATAGAAGAATATAAGGGAGTGGAACTAAACAACGTAAGCCTTCTAAGTTTACACTAACTTGGGACAAAGAACCACTGAACTCAACAGGGCTTACTTCTGAGTGGACATGCCTAGGTTTCTACAGTGTGCCTTAATGATTCATTTTGGCATCATATTCTCTGTAGTCTGCTTTGGTCATTAAAAACATGATGCCATTTTGTTTTTAAGGGACTTGGCAAACCCAGTATATATGTTCCTTTCCAATTCCAGACCTTTTTAACATGTAGGAAAGTTCAACTGACTTTAGAAGAACTTACATCCAAGGAACTGTGCTTAGGATCACAACCTAATACTCAGGGACACAGAGGGTTGGCAGGTCAGGTCCCTGAACTGCTATGATGCAAAAACTAGCCCTGTGATAGATTTTCAGTAATGTGCCTGTTAAGTTTTAAGCTGATTCTCACTGTATTTATATGCTTTTTCCCTTGAGTATGATAAACAGGTTAGCAATTAACTTTAGCTTTATGACCTCTAACAGGATAACTAGTTTTCTAATTGTATTTAGTGACAGTGGATATTAGAGGGTAATGTGGTATGGAAATTATAATCACTACAGATTACTCTAGCCTTATAGAAAACCAGATGCTTTCTGCAGAAACTCAAGCAGCAAGTATCTCAAACTAGTGTGATTTTTGTTCCTTATACAGATGGCTTTCAGTATCTCTTGCCACTCTAGATTATGTTTATTCAAGCAACTTGCTAGGATGAAGAAAGAGAGATTATAACAGGAGACCTCAGCAAACCAAAGTTGTGGTCCTTTTTCTATTTATATATGATCCAAATATGTTGCCCATACAACTTGCTAACAGATGATCTCATGAGTTTTCAGACAGATGTAGCTCTTGGGTGTATATGCAAGGTGCATGGACAGCTATTTAAAATATGTATTTTCACATGTATGAGCAAACACTCCAAGACTAATATATAGTTACAAAATATTATATTTAAAAATCCAGGTGTCTAGGGTCCTGGTAAGCTATAACAACAAAAATCCCCTGGCCCCATAAAAGCAAATCCTTTTTTATTGTGGCAACGTATCAGAAAATGCATGAAAGCTATGGATGTAGGCATCAGAAATACAGAAAAAGAACAGCAATGCTAAAGAAAAGAGATCAAAATTACAATAGAAATGATGGTGGAACCACAGAGGTATTAGACTATTATTGAAGGAAAGGATTATTTGGAATAGATTTAAAGTTGGGCTGTGCACTGACAACAAGATTTTGTTTGGAACCTAATTTGGAGATTTATATAATAGCCAGTTCTTTTCAGACCAATTCACAGGCTTTCAGTTCAGCACAGGGGTCCAAGTCAGCTTCATTTCTCCATGTTCATTCATTACTAACAAATGACTATATCTTTCCTTTTAACAAAAGTGGATGAAATTTGCAGGCATAATAAACCCTCCAGAGAGGATAAAACCTCTCTAATTACAGGCAAATAACTGTAAGGGCTTTGTGTTAGATACCATTACTACTACTACTACTACTACTACTATTATTATTGAATTGCCTTTTTTAGATTTTTGACTGGAATTGGATAAATTGTTCAGTTGAAATCATCAATATTAGAAAGCTGTTTTCCTGCAAGATTTTGGGAGGGGTGAAAAAGGAATAAGGTAATTGCTCCTAGTGCAGGGTGTGTGGGCAGTTGGTCTTGAAATTGCACACAATGAAGAGTCACCCCTGGTCTATACAAATAGGTCTAAGGGTTTGGGGCTATCCATCTTTAAAGTTGCTGTTGGGGTGGGAAGAACTAAAAGGTGTTTGCTTTCTGAGTAAAAGCATTCCTTATTATTGCAGAACTACTCCCTCTGAAGAGAGCTGGTGAAATCATTCCCTCTGATTACAAGCTAGACCGATCAATCGCAACAGTCCCTCTCCCCACTCTGAAGTTTGCTCTCCTTTCACCACCATCCTATTCTGAATTTATAGTGATATGGTAAGCTTAGAGGCATTACTTTCACTTTCAGCAGATGCTGAATGTTGGGCCAGGTTCTGCAGAACTAAGGTTGCTACAAAGTATTTAACTTTATATTCAACTTGTGCCACATATTAGAAACCCCACTTCACCTCTGACAAACCAAAATACCTCTGAGAACTCCTGCTTTGCTTTGGGATTCAAGATTTGTCTGAATCTGATGTATACCTCTTAAGTAAAGCTCATTCAACTAGATCTTCTTTGTTGTCCACAGCAAATAAATTCAGAACCTGGCCCAACATTAGTAGCAATTATGATTCACAAAATTTGACATTACATGAATATTACAAAGGAGTTCAGTAGATAGCTCTTCAGAAAGATAAATAACAGAAATGCTCCTTGTTAACAGATAGCGGGTTGGATTCCCATACTCCCCAAACTGCTTCTTCAGAGGACTGGGGGTGGGTGGACTTCTGAACAATGTGTGATGTAGCACAGAGGGGCTCTCAAGGAATTCTTAAGAATCACGCATGAGCTTCCATCAATTGACTTCTCATAAGATGCATGTCACTGATTTCAGTTAGACCCAAGCACAACTAACTTCCAGTGTGAATCCAACGCTATGTGTTCTACTCAAGCATAAGATGAATTATTACACCATTACTGGACCCATAAATGACTCCTGATTCTTAGGGAGTGCTGGGGCAACAGCTGTCCACAGTTTCCTTCTTCCTCATTCAAGCTACTTCAATATTTATAATATATTCAGCCTTTCTTGGCGCAGTATTAATTGTTGCCTTGCTACAGAGTTTTGTTTAGCTTTGTTTTTGCTTTTGAAAATGCAGGGTATATAGAGCCCAGAAAAAGTACAGAGTGGAGAAATGTGGGTGTTTGGCCCTTACCCATGTGGAAACTTTTTCTGCCTCAAGAAGAAAACACATATGACAATTTATTATCTCCTGAAAAAATAAAATGTAATGAAAATCCGAATGATATTAGCACTGGTCTCCTACAGGTTTTAGAGAGGGTAAGGTAGTGCTTTCTTTATGTCCTGCATCTGGGGATACTGACATGTCAATGCATGGCAGGCTGATAATGGGTTCCACCCAGTTTGTGAATAATCCACAAAACCTCGCTGTTGTTTCCGTCCCACCTGAGCTAATTTGTAGCATGGTACATCTTGGTTGGCCTACCTCAAATGGAAGTCAAGCGTGTCATGCACTTTTCACTTCACTTCACCAACATAATTGCAAGAAATTTGCCACTATCTACTTTTTACTTTTGCAACCTGAATTATTTAAGCCAAGTGGAGCAAGACACTGTTGAAAAGAGATAACCTCCACATGTCATACCATAATTCCTTCTTGGTGGTTGTCCTAACTGGAACAGTGTGTGTGTGTGTGTGTGTGTGTGTATTCTGGGACATCTTTTTTCCTACCATTATCTACGAAATGTGAAAATCTGATCTTATCGGTTTTAGTGATAAGATTGGTATGATGATGCTTTGTTATTTCTTTATGTTATTTATTGTAAACCCCTCAGATAACTATGCTAATGAGCAGCCCATAAATTGAATGAATAAGAGCTCCAAATTTCCACTGGCTTCATAATGAGAAATATCATTTCCTTGCCACTGAAAGACGTTGTTCCTGCTATTTCCTGAAATGCTGATTTTTTGATTAATTTTGAGCATAGGAACGATGGTTTTATACAACTGTGCATTCGATGCTTTGCATACTTTGTATGCCTTGCATACAATTTATAACACTGTACACTGCATTCTTCCAAACCACCGAAATAACTGGAAATTTAACAAATATATATTTCCTTGAATGAATTGGAGCACATTCAAATAATGACATGCCAAGCAATCTAGAGTCAGAGAGCCTTCTACATAACAGGAATGCAGAGGTGCTCTAGGCATGCTTCCCCCACCCCCACCAGCACACACAAACACTGTGGTCCTCATGGAGTGAAACAGCTGTTTCAGTTGCTGTACATCATCTAGATCAGATTCCATTATACCACAGAATCTCAGAGTAATTTTTGTAGAACCACGTTGCTGGATAATTAAGTTGCATTTAATGGAACTGGGTAGATCTGTGACAGCTTCACCATGCAACCAGCTTGCAATTCTACCCCACTTTACTTTACAGCACTGCTGTAAAAGTGAGTGGCAATCTGAGCTGGACACATGGTGAAGCAACCACACAGCTGCTCTCATCACAATGACGTACTCTGGGCCAGGAACAAAAGAGTGGCTGGAAGAGGCCAACATGCTTAAAAGTGTTCCCAAACATATTTTTAAGTAATAGGGTGCCTATCATACACACCACCTCTATGGTGCTGAGGAGTACCGGTAATTAATTAGCAGAAATCTAAGGGTCTGAAGGACAGGAGGAGCCAGCTTGGAGTTAAAGAGGAATCATGTGCTGATTTGAAACTTAACCCCCAGGCATACATAAACAATGTGTTGTTTATTGCAGAAATTGGAGGATTTCTAATTGATTTCTGCCGCCCTACTCACATGCACGTAGTTCCAGTGCTAGAAATGGGGAGAGGTGATTAATTGATCAAAAAATCAGCACTTTCACAAAGGATGCAAATATCCTCAACAACATCTTTGAATGAATGTTATTTTAGAGCTATTTTATTCACTTTTGTATTTTGGATGCTTTGCTTTAGCAATTTCCATTTTATGGACCAACAAAAGCAGAGGACAAAGGCAGAATTCCATAGCATAACTCCTATGAGTCTCATGGACCTCAGTGACAAACTTCTTAGTAAAAATGGTCAGGATTTCTGTGTATATTTTGTTATCTACGGTGTGTGATCCCAAATACTACTTGGAACTAAAAATCACTGAAGTCAATAGGGTTGAACCCCAATCTAAAACTGGAAACCTGGAAATTTTAAAGGGGAACCAGCTCATCCCTGAGGATGAGAGTTTCCCTAATGCCCTCTGTTAATTTCATTAATTTTCTTGCCCTGCAGGAACTGCTTATACATTACATTATAGCTGCTCCTGCTCTGTGCTTGATCCTGCCTGGATGGTGGGTCTGGTTTTAGCAGACCGTAAAAAGGCACATGACCCTTCTTGCAACAATGCTTCCTTGACTGCGGTACTTTAATATCCTGATGTCCCACAATGGACCATCACTGCCTCTCACCTTAGCTTTCAATGTTACAATAGCCCTCTATGGTATTAAGAATCCATTCCTTTTGTATTTCTTACTTGGGAATAAGCCTGACAGAACAAAATTGAATTTCTCCTGCATAATGATGCATAGGGTTATACTTGAAACAAATGCCTTGAGCATGCAGTTTTATATGTGGCAAGGAGTTCAATGCACACCAAAAGAAAAAGAAAAAAACCAAGGACTTTGCCATGGTTGGTGTTTTACACTTGAAGTCAAGGGCTGTTTTTCTAGACTAAGGCAGAAGTCGGATGTTAACAGTGCAACCTTGTGCATGGTTACTCAGAACTATGTTAATAAGACTTACTTCCCAGCAAGAGTCCACAGAACTGCAGCCAAAGGTTGGGCAGGTAGGTAGAGTTAAATTTTAGTATTGATATAAGGACTTTATGGGATGTAGTTATCATGCCTATTTGCTTAGTGATAGTTTATCCATACCTGCTTACCTTCTGAACAGCTTCTTCTTTACATAAAGACCACTACAGAAGTGTGTTGCCAGATATAAAGGAAAGAAGTAGCAGGGAGTTTTGAGAAATCAATGGAAACTGCAGTTAACAAAACTCACAGCTCAGTCCTCTATGTGTCTGCTCAGAAGTACCACCCTCTGAGCTCAATGGGGCTCATTCCCAGTTGAGTGGGTATACAATTGCAGCCTGGTTGAGTGACAGCAGGGGTTGGAAAGCTGTGGCCATCCAGATAGTTTGCTACCCCCTCAGCCCTAGCCAGCAGAGTCAATATTCAGGGGTGATGGGAGCTGTAGTCCATCAACATGTAGAGGGTCACACATTCCCTATCCATGAACTACAGCTCCAGAACTGAGCCTGGTCTTCTTTGCTCCAGAGGAATCTTAGTAGTAGTAGTAGGGGGACTGCCTTGAAGTAAGAGGATTATGAGTACCGGTAATATGCTCTACCTCTGGGACTCATTTTGAGACATGAGGTCTCAAAAGGGGTACAGCAGGGACCTGTGGCCCTCCAGATGTTTCTAGAGTCCAGTCCCCATCAGCATAGTCAGCAGGATAATGAGAGCTGGAGCAACAGCATGGCGGGAGCATAAGATTCCCACTCCTGAAGACAGTGTACATGGAGTGAGACTAGGTGTTCCTTTAAACATGTGGCAGTGCTCTTGTTTCAAAGATGGCTTGTGCAATAGCATCGTGTTAATGTGCTTGCTTATTTCATATTTTCAACTACAATATTCCATAGTTTCTGTACAAATGGAAACTGAAGAGGAACCAACCAGTCCTACAAAATGTTATTCACCTGAGCAATCCCTACCCTCCTGGGAGCGCTTTTCACCTTCGAGGCAAATTACTCCAGCGAGCATCGAACCAAAAGGCTGGAGAGTTATCAACGCAGATCAGATGAAACCTAAGACGTGGCAGAAATACCAGCGAGTGTTATATGCACCTTCGAAAATAAATTATAGTGAAGATTTATGGGTGGAATCAGGTGATTGGAGAATGGCACTTTAGAACAGGGGGAGGGGGGAGAGACACACAGCTGTCCTTCACATGCGATGATGAGCTTTACCTTGGCAGTTATTTTGTCTAAGGGACATCCAAACCTTTGTTGATTACCTAACAATGCGATCCTATGGACTCTTACCTGGGACAAAGCCCTATTGAATACAATAGGTTATCGTTTCCAATAAATTTGCATAGGATTGCACCGTCTGTGTGGTTAGTGTTTTATGAATAGGAGACTTTCGGTACAATGTTCAGCATAACTACTAGGAAGCCAGTCCCACAACGGTGCTTACTCCCAGGAAAATGGGTACAAGATTGCACTCTCGTTGTCAGTAATCGAGGTAAAGATCGATATATGAAGAATCTCTGACGGGCACTGGGGGAGGGGAATGGGGGCAGGGTAGTCTACCTTATGCGTGAAAGAAGTTATCTGCCTCCCCGCCCCTCCAGGATGCCTATAGCTAAAGGTGCGGTTCCTGTATCTCACCCTGAACACAGTCACTGGCATTTACTCCAGAGAAAGCATTTCTAAGAACGGGCTTAACCGCCGGCGAAAAGTTTGGTTTCTCGTTTGCATTTCGATCCTCAAACCACAAGTACGACAGGGAAGTAAACTCTACAGCGGATGCGCACAGGAAACGCGCTCTTAAGCCTCGAGTGTCTCCGACTTCACGGCAAGGTTCCCTGTAATAAATCAAAGCAGCAGCGCTAGCTAGCGGGAGGCGCCATAGCCCGCTGCACACAATGGGTGCCTGCCTCGCCTGGGAAGACGAGCTGAACCGCGCAGGCAGAAGAGGAGAAATGGCTTCTTGGAAATCAAGGGTGCCCTTGTGCACCTCGATTCTACGCGCGCCTAGTCCTCAGAAACTCCCGCTGACCGTGAGCAACGTATTTAATTGACCAGCAGCGCAGAGTCTGCGCAGCGCCCGAAGTCACGTGGGTGAAGAAAACGAGGACCCACCCAGAGAAGCTGCTTTCGAGGAAGCCTGAAGTCCATTGGCTGGAAGGGCACATGGCGCGGGGGCTTCCAAATGGAGCTGCCGTAGGAACTCCTTCCTGTGGCGATCAAACCTCGGCAGTGTCCGCAAACCAGGCAGCCGCGTCTCCAACATGTGCCCTGCTGCCTGTGCTTTCTATCCAGCACCTCGCGCTCTGTAACGTAGGTCGCCTAGGCCACTTTTGGGATGGGGGGCGGGTTAGAATGGACCGCACCACTTTTTACTCCGAGTGGAGGAAGGAATCACATTTTTGAATGTTCTCCTAGTTGAGACCCCAGCCAGGAAAGGGTTAGGCTAGAATCTTTCCTCCTGATAAGGCTATGCTGTTACTTGCAGGGCGCTTTTTTTCACCTGAGAAGTGTTCAAAAGTACGATTTCCCACTCCCACCTGCTGTCCACTTCACCTGTCCGGTGCACGTGTAGACCCAACCTCAAATGTTTTCTAAGCCCCTGACTTAGCCTTCCTTGTTTTGGGGCTCCCCCGCCCACCGTGCCAGTAGGTCTTAGTGAAGAAGACAGCTACAGCCAAATTCATTCAGAGGGCATCTTTTTGTACCAGAATGCCCCATGCTTGGAAAAGTTCACGCCATCATTAACAGCACAGTCCTTGCCCTCGCTTCCTCAAAAGTAAACTCCTCTGAAGGAGGGGTTCCTAGGCAAATACCTAGCGGGTTGCGCTGTATAACTTTCTTTTTTAGACAAAACGTGGTTGCCCATTCTCCGGAAGTCTTAAAAGCTAGGGAAAAAACCTATGCAGTCTTTCTTGTGAGTAAGTCCCGTGGTTTAAATGCGTGCTGAACAGCAAGGAATAAGTAGGTTTTCCTAAGGAGGAATGCCACTTAAATCACAGCTTTCCCGGAGAGACCAGCTTGGACTGATTTATGCTTGCAGTGCAGATCTACGACGGTGGCAATAGACTCCGTGTTTCCCAGCAAGCATTGCAGCTACACTGTTGTTTCTCGAGCTTCCTTCTGCTTTCCCCAGCATCTGCCTAGTATCTCTGTGCACGTGTGTCCTCAGGTCCTGACCTGAGTCCACCTCACTCCTTTTCTCTGTTCCTTATTGTTCTCACCCAAAGTGCATGCTGAAACTCTTCACTTCGTCCACACACTCATGCCCCCAACCCCGCGTTTCTGATCTTTTAATTATTTTTATTTGTGATTTGTTTCATATCTTGCTGCTGCTGCAGGAATCAAATTCTCATGGAGGTATAACAAAATATTTTCAATAAAATGCTCTTCCTGTGCAAACATTGCTCTCTCATCACGCCTTTCCCTTCACATCCATTGCTTAACCTGGAAGCATTTGATCTTTGTGTGGCGGTAAATCCCAGTTGGAGTCCCCAGAGGGAAGAGAGGCAAGTCCTTCCTCAGCCAAGTAGCTGTCTACTCCACTCCACATGCTGGACCCTTGTCCACTTTTTTGAAAAAGTGCTTTTCAGAGAGGTTGTCCTCCAAGAAATGCACTTTGTCGCCCCCCCAATATTTTTGTACTGCCCCCACTGAGACCCACAGACTTCGGTTCTGCTTACTCCAGCCCAAATTATGCATGTATAGGATGATCATCTCTTACTCTGTCTACGTATTCACCAAGGAATTCAAACAGAAATACTGATGCATAGTAACTGTATATGTTGCCCTGTGCACTGTAAAAACCTGTAACTGTGATGCTTACCACAATCTGGTGTTCTCCATATGTTTTTTGGCTACAACATGTTTCAGGCCCAGCCAGTTTGGCCAAAGATCAGGAATGGTGGCCCAAACCATCTGGTGGGTACCAGGTTAGGTAAGGCACCATTACCCTGTTTACAACTAGTTTAGCTGTCACAACAGATTCCTCCAAGGAATCCTGGAATCTGTTGTGTGACCAGAGTGCAAAACTCTAGACATCTCATGGACAGAAGACCTTCACAGAAGAAGAGTGGGAAAGCTTTAGCAGTGTGTAAGCATAGGACAAAGTCCAGAAATCAAGCACATCCAGGTACCCCCCAAGTGTTGGAATGTGAGTAGATGCTAGCAGATGATACATTTATTAGATATTATCCTTCCTTTCTCACGTTTGTGACTTCAACAGAGTGCCACCCATTTGCAACTTAAAAGGAAGCTCAGATAGGCTAGTTTTAACCTTTTCATTTAAGTAATCCAGGATGCTTTAAGGTAGACTGGATTCTCCTAGTATTTCCCCCCTTTCTCCCCTTAAAATAACAATTACACAAACAGTCATATAAAAGGTAAAAATGACATTTACCCACTAAGAATACTTGTTGAAGAGTAACAGATACAGCAGCTTTGCTGTATTTTGTAATTTTGTTGCAAAGACATACTTAGGTCTAGCTTAACATGAAGTTTGAGCATGGGAGCTCAGACTTAGCAAATGTTCTCACATTGCTGGAAGAGTGAAAGAGATGGGAAGAGGAAGAGAGTGTGCTCAGGCAGGTAGGAGAATTTATATGGCTACTCCCTCCCCCTGTCAAAGTACAGTGGGAATGTCTCTTAGAGAGTTCTCTCTAGCAAGTTTACAGGAAAGCTGTGAGCTTCAGCTCCTATCATGTGCCTATCTAGCAAAAGTGTTGGTTTTGACTGCACCTTATTTTCCCATACGCAGTAGAGGGGGGCCTGCTGAAACAAACCAAAGGCCAACCAGATGTCCCCACAGGCAGGGCAAGAAGACAACAGCCCTCTGCCCTTGTTGCTGCCCAATAACTGGCATCATTCAGTAGCATACCACCTCTGAACCTGGATGGTATTTTGTTTTATTGCATTTCTCTTCCGCCTCTCCTCCAGGCAGCGCAAGGTGGTGTACGTGGTTCTCTTCCTCCCCATGTTGTTTTCCTCACAACAACCCTGTGAGGTAGGTTAGGCTGAGAAACTGTGACTGGCCCAAGGTCACCCAAGTGAGTTTCACTGCAGAAGTGGGGATTTCAACCCTGGCCGGGTCCTAATCCAGCACTCTAAACCCTATAACCACAATGGCTCCCGCGATTAAGAGCAAGTGGTAGGCTTCTTCTCCATGGATTTGTTGTTGTTGTTTAGTCGTTTAGTCACGTCCGACTCTTCATGACCCCATGGACCAGAGCACGCCAGGCACTCCTGTCTTCCACTGCCTCCCGCAGTTTGGTCAAACTCATGCTGGTAGCTTCGAGAACACTGTCCAGCCATCTCGTCCTCTGTTGTCCCCTTCTCCTTGTGCCCTCCACCTTTCCCAACATCAGGGTCTTTTCCAGGGAGTCTTCTCTTCTCATGAGGTGGCCAAAGTATTGGAGCCTCAGCTTCACGATCTGTCCTTCCAGTGAGCACTCAGGGCTGATTTCCTTAAGAATGGACAAGTTTGATCTTCTTGCAGTCCATGGGACTCTCAAGAGTCTCCTCCAGCACCATGGATTTACTGAGCCACTTTTCAAGTCGTCTGAACTTGTGGCCATATTCACCGCATTTCCCGCCCCCCCCCCCAAAAAAAACCTGTGTGAAGAGAGGGAACGTGGAATCGGAGAAGGGGCTGAGGTATAAACTTCCGACCAGCCCCTATCACTCAGCTAAGCTACCCTAGGCAGGTTGTTGTGGAAATAATACGACGAGGCTAAATTAAGCTCCTGTTCCTTGGCCTCTCTGGAGGCTCAGTCACTGGGAAGCGGGGCTGACTCTGGCCTGCGCAAACCCCTCTTCGCTGTCCGCTGAGCCCACGTGACAGGGCACGCCCCGCCCCCCGCCACGAGGCCCTGGGAAACTCCGCACCTGTTGTCCTGCGGGAGCGCGCGAACCCACGTGGTCTTTCCCGCCTTCCCTGAGGAGGAGGCTGCTATCCTTGTGGCTGCCAAAGCCGAAGGCGGTCACAGCGCGGTCCCTAAAACTCGTCAATGACAGCCTGCTTGCCGAACCTTTGTTAGAAAGGTTTGTTTGGGTTAAAAAACATGTATATGTAGCATATAATGCGCTCAGGACGTAGCCCGAAGGAGCTTTAGGCAGCAACCTCGCTAAAGGCGAGAGATGGATGTAAAGTATGTTTTCTAGAGGTGAACTGGATCAAAGGGTCAAATATAGGTCCGTTGAATGCTGTGTGGAGTAACCGGAACGAAAGTCTTACTGCGTTTTCCCCGCAGTTATCTGGAGTGAAGGAGTCACGAATTTAGGAGAGCGGGCTGGGCGAGAGCCAGTCCTACCATGAGGACTAGAAACCTTCACCCGAACTGAAGGAGTTAAAAACACAAGAGGACGAGTCCCTTTGAGTTGGGTGTGTGAGAGAGAGCCCCGTCATTTCCTCCCCACAAGCGCCTTCTCCTTCCTGCCCCCAAATCTTTGTCTCCCCAAAGTTGAGGGCATCGCCATTCAAAGAGTGCGCGCGCGCTGTGCCACGTGATCGATTATGCGGGGCGGGGCTTATCTCACCACCACCAATATTTTATTCAATATTCCCAATTTGCCACAGCGCTTGGCAAAATCAGTGGTCGCCTGTGCCTCCGAGGCTTTTGCGACGGACTGGAGGGAAAACTCCGTCTGGAGGAGCGGAGAGTTCTGCGCGCGTTGTTCAAACCGCCTGAGGGCAGAGAGAGAGAGAGAGAGAGAGAGAGAGAGAGAGGGATGGGCCGAGGCTCCTCTGGTGGGGGGGGGCGGTGCAGGGCAAGGAGCGTGTCTCAATCGCCACCGCTGCGAAAGGCCGGCAAGATTGTCTGCGGGTTTTACGAGCGGGCTGGCATAGGGGAGGTCGCCGTCCTGCCGGATTCTTTGAAGTGTCATTGTAAACAAACTGTTTGCGGAGGAGCCCGGGAGGGTCGGGGGATGGGGGTTGCTCCGCGTCTCTGCCCCCATAGACAGTTTGTGTGTCCCTGAGGAGGAGAATGGAGCTGGGGGGGAGGGGAAGAGGAGGAGGGCCCGAGATATTCGGCTGCCCCGTAAGCCTGAACCTGACAACTTGCTCCCTGCGAGAGCCGTTTCATAAAGAAGGGGAGAGACTCTCGGCACCTAGCGGAGTGATTTGGTACTGGGAAGAGAGCCTTCTGCGTTTTGATTATTACCTTGGGCTGGCAGCTTGCATCTGCTAATTTGCCAGGCACTTGCAGTGGAATTGCTTAAAGAAATCCAGCTGTAGGAACAGGTTGACCCGAGAGTATTCCCTGGACTCCCGTTCCCTGCCGCGCGCCCACTCCCCGCCCCCACCGCCCACCACGACAAACTCCGGAAGAAGCAAAGGAAGGCAGCCTGGGGACTGCTAGATCTTGCCAAGGCTCAGAGGAAAGAACAGCATGCCCACACCCCTCCCTGATTCATTCTGCCTGTTTGTTTCTTTTGGGTGGGGTGTTTTTTTTCCCTAACACCAAAATCTGGGAAAGGAAATTGTTTGATGTACTAGAAGATGTTATCTAATTAGGGCGTAAGAAATTTAATCTTTCCAGCAAGCAGGTCATATAATTAATGTTAATTTAACGCTCAGATTCTCAGTCATTAATTTTTATTCTCTTAAATGTAGTTTGGCAAGGCCCCCTGATCCATAGCAATGGATTTTACTGGATGTAAGAGCACAACTTGGTCTTTGGAGTGTATTACCGCAGACCTCCCTATCCCAATAACAAGATCACATCATGTATGCATTATTAAGCCATGTAATTGAATGGTCCATAGTTTGCATATCAGACTATTAAAATAATGTGCTTTGCTTTTCTCCCAACACGTAATGATACAGCCTCTGCGAATATTGGGTGATTCTGATAATTATCACCAAATTACTACAAATGTTCTCTTCATTAAGATGATTTCTTTCAAGCGTTTTTATTAAAATGTGAATAATGCATTAAATGACGGCCTGTAAAAATCCCCCCCCCACCCTCTGTACCAATAACATTCGTCAACTGCCGTTGGAAAACTACACAGACTAGATGCATGCGCGCGCCCGCATACACGTGTACTCTCTCTCACACACACACACGCACCGCATTGGATAAGATAATGACTGTCCAGTATAATTAATTAAGAGTTCTTTATTTCTCGTTTCAAGTGCCTCGGGTTTCTAGCTATAAAGTTTCACATCTACAGAATTCTAAACCTTGTCGGGTTTAGATCACACAGAGCAGATGAAGGGGAGGGGGAAGCAAGTTATGACAGACCCATCCTCCTTTTTCAGGGGAGGATAGACAGACAGACAGACAGATCCATTTGAAAACATACTGACCTCTTTTCTTTAATTCTCCTGGGGAGGGGGTGACATATAGGGAGAAGGAAGCTACCAAAACAAAAAAACGCACGCCATTAAAACAAACTGCTGCAAGGACCAGGACAGATTCTCAGTGAACTAATTCCCAATTAACTAAGTAACTAACTTTCTTGTCACCTCGAACCACGCGCTTCACTAAAAAATCTTGAGCCAAGAACCTTCATTATATTGCCTTCTCCCTCCTCGCTATTTTTCGAAGCTGAATAGCAAGGCAAGAACTACAGAAAGGGAAAGGGGAAAGAAAAGAACCCACCTCTGCAAAATAAGAGTCTCTTATTTTTAAAAAAAAACTGTAAAGAGCTCTGCTGCTCTCCCGCTCTCATCCTTACCCCAGAAGAAAAGGATTGCTGGGTTGTGTTATTGTTGTTTTCCTTAATTAGATAATAAAAAGACAAAGAGGTATGCCTCTGGAACAGAGACAGTACAAGTTCGGGAGAGGAAGAGGAAGTTTCTATGGCATCTACTGTTGTCTGCCCAGAAGTAGCGCTCTCTAGCTTGCTTCTGGCAACACAATCCCTAGTATGTTTTCAAAGAAGTAAGTCTCGCTGAGTTCCACGGAACTCAGACAAGATCGATATAGTAATATTGCTTCCAGGTAGACAGTTAATAGTGCATTTCGTTTGGTGGCTTGGAGTAAGAACGAAGGTTGAAACAAGGCTTTATTTATTTGTTGCAGAGGACAACGCCAGTCCACTTTGAGATGATACGCTTGACGCAAAGCGGATGATAGCCTCGACCTCTAAAACTAGTCGGTGGTGATGCTGCAATCCTATGCCCATTTTATTGGGAGTAAGCCCCCTGGGTCTTCCTTCTGAGTTGACATGTATAGGATTGTGTTGGCGTGACCAGCTTTAACCGGGTTGTGGGTTTATGTAGCCGGTTTATGACTTATCCTCCCCGCTGGCCGGGTTCCTGCTTTTCCCTAATCCTGACCTGCGCCCTCTCCTCCATCTCTAGTTTGAGGACACGGACCCCTCTAGGGTCAGTGCTGGCGCTTTTATTTTGGTTGGGACTATGTTGTGGGGGGCGGGTGGACTCCCTCTCACGGAAGCTGGGGAGAGCTGAGCGAGGCGAACTGTGTGTGCTCTTCTGTTTGGTTTTGCGTCCTCACTATAGCAACCAACAGTGGGCTGACAAAAATGCACCCTCTCTGGACAATGGGCCGGCCTCCGTGTTTGCCTCCCTTCCCTTCGTCGGCGTCCTCCTCCTCCTCTTCCAAATCCTAGCAAAGAAGAAACACACTCCCCCCCTGCCTCCGCTCAGTCCCCGAGCCATTTTAACAATCTTCACAGCGCTCCTGAAACAGAGCAGGGGAGGAAGGGGGGGTGTTCCTAATTTTACAGGCTGTCTCTTTCTCATCATCAACACACCCACTACCTGAGATGCACACCCGTGGCAAAGTACCCGCGAGTAACACACTCAGGCAATGTACAGTTGGCTTTTGCGGCGATTTGCAACCTCGACCCTTCCTTACACTGAACGGGCTCGAAACGTGCTTAAGGCTGCAGTCCTGTTCAGTACTGAAAAGTAACTTCGAGAAGCCACGCTTAGAATCGCAGTGCGCAGACCAGATGAGGCTGGTTCCTCCTGTAATACTCAGCAGGGTAAAGTCAGTTTAACCGGTTCTAGTTAGCTGTACTTGACAACTTTGTGCATCTCTCCCAGTCTTCTACGTGCATAATATGACTTCAAGTAGGCCACTGGCCCAGTCACTGAGTTTTGCGTTTATATGGAAAGCACAAGGGCCGCAGTCCTGTTTGCATTTAAAAACTTGGGCGCTGCAAGAGGATCAGAGCCGTCCCCTCCTTTTAACGTGACATGATTTACGCATCGGTCTCTGTTTTGTTTGGTTCACAAAGGAGATCGAGGGGGCACATGCCATAAAAAAAAAAGCCAGAGAGAGCGCGAGAGGAGAAATAAATGACGCCCACCACCGAGTTCATTGGAACTGTCTTCGCAGTGAGCGTGTTTAGGGCTGTCTGGGCTGCCACTGTTCATTAAAAGCTTTGAGTGCGGTAGCCCCGTCTTGGCTTTTGCATTTAACTTCTGCTGCACTATCACAGAAGTGCGGTGGGTTGCATTTCTGTTCAAGATTTTGCCCCACTCCCAAGAAAAGAGTAGCCAGCATCTTCTTTTTGAATTCCTAACATCATCATTATCGTTATTATACGGCCAAATATGCTTATTATACGGCCAAATATGCGTAAGTTTCAGTGTCGCTGGCTTTGGGCCTTCCTCGTCCTTCCCCTCACCCCCCTTCCAAGCATAACCTGACCAAGCCCCGGTTCTTTTCTGGGGAGGAATCCTATCACCACTGGCATGGAATCCACTGCTTTCTCCTTTCCCCTTGGATAAAGTGAAGCACAGGAAACAGAACAAGTCACTTGAGTGCTGCTTTATTTTGTCTCTCTGTGCATCTTCGTCCTTCCCCCAACTCGCCATTCACGGAAACATAAGAACATGTAACCTGTTCAAGGAAGAATAATTTCCCTGAGTCATGTAGAATAAGAAAGAAATCCTTTCTGAGCTGCATGTATCCCCCCCTCCTCCTTTAATCCTCTCTTAGGAAAATAACAACTTCTTTAGTTGTCAGGGGGAAGCCGGCATGATGGAATAGTCTCCCCCACACCCACCCACACCACCACACATCGCACACGATCAGGAGTGGAAAGGAGGACGTCCTAAATACAATGCATAAAGTTTTTATACTATAACCTTTTAAAAGTGCATGTGCAGCGGGGTAGATTTCACAAATGCCTTGGGTAGACTCTGCTAATGGCAGAATATACTGAGATCTGCTTTTGTCAGAAGTATTTGGGATACATCCAGTAATTTTAGGGACAGATGCAATCTATAACATTCCAAATTTTAGGGAAAGTTTCCGCGGGTAATTTAAGGGCCACAGGTAATTTGAAATAAGATTCATGAAACCCGAAGATGGATGTGTGAGGCATGCATCTTCAAACAGTCTGTTAAAAAAGAATAAGGTTTCTCGTGAAAATCTTCCTACACCAGCTTAAACAGAAGCTTTGAGTGATCGTTGCAGTCCCTCTATAGATTATTCACCTACTTGCCTGCCAAAAGAAATCCCCTTTAACTCACATTGTTAAAGGGGAGAGGGAAGAGTCACTTTAACAACAAAGCCTTTGGAAACGACATCGCATACAAATAAACTCTTCTCCACCAATAAATAGCATCTTGTCTTCTGTCTGAAATTTCAGTACAAACAAGCGACATTAGTTCTGAGTACAGGATTCGCCTCCCAGCCTGATGGAAATTGTCCCCCTTCATTTTCCCCCTTCCCTTCGCTCCCCCCCCCAAGGCCTCATATTCACCACTCCAAATTTAGCAGCATTCCTTTGATAAATTACTCAAAGTAATCCCTGAAACAGCTAAAGTCTGACTGGTTGACGTTCTGTTAGAAGTGTTCGTAGTGGTATCTGCCTATAAAATATTCACTTGCGGACTACAAAGGGTGGATCATTTTTAATGACAAGATTCAGAACCGGAGGATGAAGCAGGGATGGGGTGAGGAGGGTGGGGAAAAGAGACTAATATCCTGGAATTCAAATCACTAATTTCAAGTACTGAACGCAGAACATTCTATCCTGCTTGTTTGAAACAGCGAGGCAGATAAAATTTGGCAGTCAGCTTAGGAGTTGTCAGCGGAATACTAGTTGGAGGAGGGAAAGTGATAAATCTTCAGCGTTCCCCCTCTCAAACTTTTCATGGGCTGGGTGGGAGGGGGAAGAATCCTTCTCTTTTCTGTCTTCTGGGGATATCGATACTGTGGCAAGTAAGTTGGCCTTTTTGTCTGAGGGAGGGAGAAGCCCGTTCAAATGGTGAGCGTGGGAAGTGTGACCGCGCGCAATCAGAGTTATCAATTTCTGTCCATTCTGTTTAGGCTTCTTAGTTAAATCATGTGTTTGTTACAGCCACCCGAAGGAGCCCCGACTTGAAAGTGTAGCTTTTCAGTCATCTTATAAATGCATCCCTGAGGCTGCAGCTCTTGCGGCTTGAAGGCAGATTTCATTAAAACAGCCCAGCTGCCTCTTTGTGCCAGATCGGATTCTTCAAGCGATCACTTGTGAAGCCCCGGCTTCGGAGAGGGGCGCTTTTTTCCCCTTCCCCCTTCCTTCCTCCTCTTCACCCCCCCCTCCGCCCCCCGCGTTTCTTTTTCTGGTCCTTCTGCGTAGGCCCTTAAAAGTTGAAGTTTCATTCATGTGTTGTTGGGGTCTCTCGCTCTCCACTAAATCAGGCTCATTCGAGCCCCAGTGGAAAAAGCTCCGCCAAAGCGCAGGATTGAATGGTTCCTCGTATCGAAAGGTTAAAAGGGAACAAGATCAAAACAGCCCAGGCTCACAATAGTTACATTAAATGCGTCCTAGGCTAGCACATGTGCGTGCACACATCTCCAGGCTCGGCCTTTGAATTGGAGGGGGGAGGGGAGAAGGGAGGGGAGGGAGGAGCAGCAGCAGCAGTGCCTGTGTGCGTCCATCCGTACTGGGCTGTATTACAGCTTCTTCACACCTTAAGCCCATGGTATGGGTGCTATGTCCATGTATTTTAGGATCAAGGGGTAAAAGCGGCAGGGCAAGGGGCGTGGGAGAGTGGGGAGGTCGCACGATCCTATGCAGGTTCGAATGGGCGCTAGTCCTACGGAGTTCAGCGGGGCTTAGTCGCCAAGCAAGTAGACACAGAATTTCATACATTTCCCCCTAAGAGGCATGTGTCAGCTGCAAAGTTTTCATTTCTATGCATTAGTGGAAGGAAAGGGCTGTGAGAAGGGGGGAAGGGTTGAGGGGGCAGCCTGCCTCAATATGGAAGACTTTTTAAGATGGTAAGGTCTAACTGGATCAATTCAATCTGTGTGTTGCTTAGGAAATTGCACTGCCTGAACCCAAGTGGATTGCTGTTTTTGTTTTCTGTTAGTCCAGAAGTACAATTAAAGTTTTCATGGCATTTATCTGTGATCAGCAGATGAATCGATAAAGCTTAACAAACTCATTGTCGGTGTCCTGTTGGGATGGTTGACAAGTGAGCAGGGGAACCGTGTTGGATCCCAATCTGTTCGTGGGTGCCTGAGCCACCACAAAATCTTGCTCGAAATGTCTCGAGTGTTTTCTGTTTGTTGGTTGGTTGGTTGTTTCAAATCATTTTGTATCCTGTGTCTTCCTTCTCCCTGCAAGAGAAATTTAGGGTTTGCTGTGAGTGATTCAGTGTTTGCCCACTTAACCAATGGGAGATTTCACAACCCCAGCTGACAACAGAAGCCTGAAATTCACACAAGGTCCACCTCTGGAACTGCTTTGATTTTGATCCTGCGCTCCCGGTAGGATCAGCCCCTGGAGCCCACCTTTGAACGGGACCTTCTACGCGCGCAGACACACACACACCATTCGACGTCGTCCCCCTCTCTATCTTTCTGTGTATGTCCTTTTTTCCCCCTCCTATGGAGAATATTCTCAGGGAGCTATACTGGAATGAAGGAGATATCAAGGAGGCCTGTCAGTTCAAAGCTTTTTAAGGTTTGTTTGAAAATCCTCTTCCCGTCAAAGTAAGCAGCCCTAGTATTTGAACAGCTGCTTTGAACAGTGATGGGCGGGAAGGAGAAGAAGGACTGAGCTGAATGAAGAAAGAAAGAAAGAAAGAAAGAAAGAAAGAAAGAAAGAGGGGGAAAAGGGAGAGAGAGAGAGAGAGAAACCCATTGCAGCGTCTCTGCCCAAGACATCGCCTCACCTTCAACCTGCTTTTCTGTGGGCAGAGAAAAGGAAATAAAGGCTCCGGGGACCTCTAATCCATCCAGGGTCAGCGCAGAGACAAAAGGGACAGGCACATGAATGTCTCTTTCACACTCCCAGCGCGTGGACCCAAACCGCTTCCAAGGACCCGCTCGGCCCGTTCCGAACTGAACGACGGAGTCTCCGGTTCTTGAAACCGCCCCCTCCCCGCCTGCCCGCCGCCCGCGCTCTGTGCTCCCTCGGCTGCTGCGCCCTCCCCCGCCCTGCAGTCAGACAACCGAAGCTCCTTTGCTGCTTCCAGCGGCGGCGGCTTCTTCCTCCGCGGACACAGAGAGAGGGAGGGAAGGGAGGGAGAGGGAAAAGCGAGCGAAGGATGCTTATAAGAAACAATATTCATGACCGGGATAAGCAGAATGATGGAGACGAGGAGGCGGGACTTCTGCTTCTGGCGCCTCCCGAATTTCACCCACTTGCGCTCTGAGCACTTCCCCGCTGGGGAAATTCATAGAAGATGTTGATTTCGTCGGTGTACTGTAGGGTGGGGGAAGGCAGGAAGGGGCTAAGAGGGGATAACGATGCATGAAGGAAAAGGAAACTAACCTTTTTCTTCGCCCGCCCTTTTTTTTTAGGGCAACATACTCTTGTTTTATTTACTTATTTTTACCATTCCGTGTTAAGCTGCTCTTTCTAACGTGTGTATGTGTGTGTGGCACGCAGTGGCCTCGTCCAAGGATTTGCAGCAGCTGGGCTGTTCCAGGAGGGGGGCGGAAAAGTTAAGCCTGACAATTTAGTCGTCCTGTCCTGGGACGAAAACAAGATCCTGTTGCCCGAGCATCCCAGCTTGCCCAGCTTCCTAACAGCAACAGCTGCCTCTTTGCTTCCAACGCAGACAAATGTGCACACGCACGCACACGACTGACTTCCCTCCTCCTCAGCGGGAAGAGGAGGACTAATTTCACGTGGCTAGTTAAAGTGTTGACCGGGAATAGGGGGGGGGAGGGGTGCCGCTGGCCGCTTTCCACTAATGCCAGGGGTGGGTTGGCCTGTTGGGAGATCTCTCTATTCAAGTAGACTGTCAGAGAACTCGGTGGGAGATGCGCCTAATAAGAGGCCATGGAAGGAGAAACTCACCCCCCACACCATCTTGGCTTTCAACCCGCACTCCTGAAAGAAATCCTTGCAAACACCGGGCAGAACTGAGAAGAGTGCTTCCCTATTCCAAAACTCCTTTAATTGCGCAAACACACTTTGCTTGTTTCCACTGACTTTCAGTGGTTCAAGACTGCACATCGTGTTCACTTAAAAGCACTTCAGTATGGTGTTTGGGAGGGACACTGGCCCAACTGCATTGTTCCTGTATGTTGTTCACAGCGTCCAGCTGCTTTGGGCTGATGAGAAACAGTACATAAGTGTTAACAAAGTAAACTGGGGCGAGCTGGGGGAGGGGGAGAACTTCGGTGTATTCTTGTTAAACCCCCCTAAACTATACGGTCAAATTCTACCGCAGCTCCGAACTATTGCTCCTGAAACAGCAAGGAGCGTTAAGGTAGCCTAAAAGGCTATGGCATAAGCTTTCCTGTGCTAGATTCCACTTCATCAGATGCATAGAGTACAACCCTAAATTGGCAGGCAGCTATACACACAATGGAGTGGGGCGAGATATGCCTCCCGATCCCGGATGAAAGTGGTCCAGGAAAGCTTATGCTATAATAAATCTGCTGCAGCGCAATCCTATACATGTCCAGTCTGAATGCCCTTCAGTTCAGTTGGACTTAATCTCAGCTGAATGTGTAGAGGACTGCAGCCTGGTTAATCTGGTTGTTGATGTAGCACAGACTGCTATTCTGTGGAAAGGCTGCGGTGAAAGTTATGGTATTGTATAGATATGATTGCATTAAATTTGTTCGAAGAAAACCAAATGTTTGCAATCCTGAAAAGTCTCGAGTAAAGACTTTCTCCCATATAACTTGCATATAAAGACGCCAACCCGCGTAAGTTCTTTTCTTCCCCTTTCTTAGAATCTAGCAAAGTGGCCAGGCCAGGCCAGGCCACAGCCGTGATGTGCACCCCTTACAACATGGGTAGGCAAACTAAGGCCCGGGGGGCAGATCCGGTCCAATCGCCTTCTAAATCCGGCCCGCGAACGGTCCGGGAATCAGCATGAGTAGAATGAGTAGAATCAACATGAGTAGTATTTAAAATGTATCTCTGGGTTATTTGTGGGGCCTGCCTGGTGTTACATGAGTAGAATGTGTGCTTTTATTTAAAATGCATTTCTGGGTTATTTGTGGGGCATAGGAATTCGTTCATTTCCCCCCCCAAAAAAATATAGTCCGCCCCCCCCCCACAAGGTCTGAGGGACAGTGGACTGGCCCCCTGCTGAAAAAGTTTGCTCACTCCTGCAACAAGCTAACCCCTTGAGTAATTTATGTACGTTGACTTGTATAAGGTGACTTACCTAAGACATACATAAATTGAAGGAGACTTGCTTCCAAATTCAGGAGCGTGGTAGTCAGTTATGATCCTGTGCACACTTCCTCGAAAGTGTGAGACGTTCTACAGTGGAACGGACTCTCAGGAGAGGTGGCGGACTCTCCTTCCTTGAATGTTTTTAATCAAAGGTTGGATGGCCATCCCGTCATTTATGTTCAAGTTGAGATTCTTGCATTAAAAGAGGTTGGACTAGATGACACTTGGGACCCCTTCCCACTCTACAATTATATGATTCAATGTTGCATTGACACAAAGTATGACTGACTGGCTTCCAGGTGAACTGGCAGCTAGTTGGTCTGAAAGTACTGAAGCCTTCCTACAGCCCTTGCTGTGTCCAGAACCTCTCTCTTCCTGTCCGTGTGTATCCTGTTTGTGGAACCTCTTGCTTGCCTGTGCAGACGCCTCTCTCGCGCAGAGAAATGTTTCCAGCCAAATAGCCTTCGCTAGGATAATGAATCATGAATAGAAAAACCTTCTGAGAAAAGCTACTTCTCGCTAGTGATGCTAGTAAATCTCCTCCCCTTCCTGCCCTGGTGTGGTATTTCGGGTAAGAGTGTACATTGAGTCCATTCTCTGACCTGGTTGAGTTTGGTCGTAGCACAGCAAAGCTCTGGCTTCTCAAATTGGGGCTCTAACTTGGAGTTCCAGCGAAGTCTGGTGCCAAGTGCCCCTTATTTTAAGGCGAAACCCAGCGTGGTCACAGAACACCACGTATGGTTCTGTCGTTGCTAAACATTCCGGCCCCTTAGACCTCAGCTCAGAAGCTGCAGCATAGCTTTAGCAAAATGCTTTTGCAAATGTTGGCAAGGATGTTATTTACTCTTAAGAGAACCACACTGGAGGATGGGCCAATCAGCATCACGATGCATCTAAAGTTGTGGGGCGACACATGGGCTTAAGACCTACATCGATGGACTTATGGGATTTTGTTTTGTTTCCATAAATGTGCTTAACTGGGGAGGGGGCGATAGCGGGGCGGGGGTTGTCCCATTCCCTCTCGCCTTTTCGTAAGCTCCTGCCCGAACAACAGAAAGAAAGAAAGGAAAGAGAAAAGTTGCAGGTCTGTAAACATACTGGTGATCCCCAGGGAGTGAGAGCCTCGGCGATTCTGCGAACAATAGCAGTTGGCTTTGCCTCCGCGATTTGCAAAGTGTTAAGCCTTGGAATTCTTAGCGAATCCTAGTTTTGTTCTCAGGCAGCACCTGCTTCTGGGACAGTTTGGGGACTTGACAGAGCCTCTCTCCCGAAGCAGCAGCAGCAGCAACATACAGCCCTCCCCTCCTCGCCCCTTTCTCCATGCAGTCATCTTTCTTTTCCAGCCATTGTGGAGAAGGGAGCAGCAGGTTTATCTCGGATTACTGGGTGCAAACACAAGGAGAAGCGCAAGCGGGCGGGGGGGGGGGAGAGAGAGAGAGACACGTTTGGGAGAGAAGAGATATTGAAAGCTAGAAGCCCCTTCACTGGCTGCAATTCTATAAATGCACTTCTTTAGGACCAGGTCCCACTGACACCAGTGGGGCTTACTGTAAACATGTAAACATGCGCGCATGGAGGAAGCGAGGCCCTCCCTCTCTTTCTGATGATGTAGACTGAGTAACTGGAAAGCAAGAGTCCCTGCAAAGTTGGCAGGCTGATATTTACAATAAGTACTTGTTTAATATATAAAGTTCCCCTTTCCTGATAAACAGTATCTGGGAAATGTTGGGAGTCGGTCTACGGACGTGACGAAGCGGTGCGTGCCTGTGTGTGCGTGGATGCACCCAGTCCGCCTGTCAGCCAAGTCAAGAAAGGCATTGGACGGGAGTTTACAGGGGAGGCTCCCGCAACGAAACCTGTGATTCTGGCAGGGCGTGATTCGGCCGATCCCGTCCAGTCTGCTGCTTGCCGCTTCCTTCAAAGAATACCTTCCACTGAAAGGACGAGTCCTCCTTTGTAGCCTAGCAGACGGGGGCGGAGTGAGGGGGAAGGGAGGGCGCGGGTTGGGATGCGGAACGAAAGAGCGAAGCCGTCCTGCGCCTGAAAAGAACCCAACCAAGTTTCGGAAACAATGCGAGCAACAGGAGAGCATCCCCACCAGTAGCCTTAACCACGGCGCGCCTAGGGTCAGTTTGTGCCCTGCTTGCTTTTCCAGTAAACATAGACAAAGGTGGTTTTCCTATGTGTCTTCTTCTTGTTGCAGTTGTTCTTGCTGTTTTACAGAGGAGGTGAGCATCATCGGGTCTCACACACAGCCCCCGTTATCCGGACTCAGCCCATGTGGCTACAAGCAGAGGAGCTACACTTTTCATCATCATCATCATCATCATCATCATCATTATTCCCCTTCTTCCGTGTGTGTGTTTGTGTCTCTTCCCCGCCCCCGCCGCCACTTCTTTTCTGTTCCTTCCCCTTCCTTCCTTCCCTCTCTCCCTGCTCCGAGTTTGATTACAAAGCGAGCGAGAGGGAGGCTGTGCGGGGGGCGTGGTGTCAGCGCCAGGGCCGGGGCCAATGGGAGGCTCCCCCTGCGCCGGTTGCTAGAGGTCTCCACGTAAATCAAAGCGCAGGGAGCCAATGGGGGCCGGAGGGAGGGAGGAGCGGGGACGCGTGCCTTTGCAGTGGGCTCTGCCAAGCGGACTTGCGGGGGAAGCGAGCGGCGAGAGGAGCCCGAGGCGAAAAAGTAGCTGTCAAATGCGCGGCTCCTTTAAGCGGAGCCCTCAGTCCGGCTCGGAGAGTCATGGCGACCACAGCGTCTAACCACTACAGCCTGCTCACCTCCAGCTCGCCCATGGTGCACGCCGAGCCGCCGGGGAGCATGCAGCCGGGCGCCGGCTACAGGGACGCCCAGGCGCTGGTGCAGGCGGACTACGCGCTGCAGAGCAACGGGCACCCGCTCAGCCACGCTCACCAGTGGATCACGGCGCTGTCCCACGGCGGCGGCGGAGGGGGAGGCGGCGGAGGAGGCGGCGGCGGCGGCGGAGGGGACTCGCCCTGGTCCACCAGCCCGCTGGGCCAGCAGGACATCAAGCCCTCGGTGGTGCAGGCCAGCGGCCGGGGGGACGAGCTGCAGCAGCAGCATCACCAGCAGCAGCAGCAGCAGCAGCAGCAGCAAGGCAGACCGCCGCACCTGGTGCACCACGCCGGGAGCCACCACGCCGCCGTGGCCGCGGCCGTGGCGTGGAGGACTGGCGGCGCGGCTCACCTGCCGCCCGGCATGGCCGCGTCCAACGGCGGCGGCCAGGGCGGGCTCCTGTACTCGCAGCCGCCGGGCTTCACGGTCAACGGCATGCTGGGCTCCGGGCAGCCGGGCATACACCACCACGGCCTGCGGGACGCCCACGAGGAGCCGCCGCAGCAGCAGCAGCCCCCTCACCACCCCGACCACCTCCCCCAGCAGCAGCCGCAGCAGCAGCACCCGCACGGGCAGCAGCAGCAGCAGCAGCACCACCACCCGCACCACCACCACGAGGCGCACTCGGACGAGGACACGCCGACCTCGGACGACCTGGAGCAGTTCGCCAAGCAGTTCAAGCAGCGGCGGATCAAACTGGGATTTACCCAAGCGGACGTGGGCTTGGCCTTGGGCACGCTCTACGGCAACGTCTTCTCGCAGACGACGATCTGCAGGTTCGAGGCCCTGCAGCTGAGCTTCAAGAACATGTGCAAGTTGAAGCCTTTGTTGAACAAGTGGCTGGAGGAGGCGGACTCGTCGTCGGGCAGCCCCACCAGCATAGACAAGATCGCGGCGCAGGGGCGCAAGCGGAAAAAGCGCACCTCCATCGAGGTGAGCGTCAAGGGCGCCCTCGAGAGCCATTTCCTCAAGTGCCCCAAGCCTTCCGCCCAGGAGATCACCTCGCTGGCGGACAGCCTCCAGCTCGAGAAAGAGGTGGTCCGCGTGTGGTTTTGTAACAGGAGACAGAAAGAGAAACGCATGACTCCCCCGGGAGGGACTCTGCCGGGAGCCGAGGACGTGTATGGGGCCAGCAGGGACACGCCGCCGCCACACCACGGGGTACAGACTCCTGTGCAGTGAACTCCGCCGTCGGCGGGGGAGGAGGAGCAGGGGGGAACTGGGGGGGGCCGAGCCTGGCCCCTTCCCTCGAACCCCTTACTCCTCCAACTCTTTCGATTGTTTTCTCCCTATTCCCCTTAAAAAAAAAAGCAGACAAAACAAAAAAAGGAAGGAAGGCGAATGCACTGAACTATCCTTGAAACGGTAGCAAAGTGTGTAATGAATGGTGTGTTTCTGACCTTTACAGGCGAGTAACCAGGCAATGAAGTGCAGTGAGTATATGGATGTGTGTGTCAGAGAAGCGAGTGCATGTTTGCCCCTTCCACCTCTCCCCCGCTCTCTCTTTCTCTCTCTCTCTCTTCCTTGCATCCAGGCGCAGGCAGATAAGAGAGACGCCCCATTGCAAATGTCAAGGCGCTGCACAAAACCTTCCCCCCTCTGGGTATAGGCGAAAGCCGGCCGGCCTTTTGTAGCAGGCGGCCTTGCCCGTTAAATACTTGGTGGGATCTTCGCCAAAGGCGCCTAGAAGGAAAGCAGGGAAGATGCTGCTTCGATGCTCTGCAGAGCGCTTTAGGTTGGGTTGCTTTGGCTGGGGGTGGGGGTGGGGGGCGCGGATACAAAGGCAAATGTGGTAGGCAGGTGTCATTAGAAGGGTTATGCCGTTCTTGTAGAGAGAGAGTGAGAGAGAGAGAGAGGAAACCGTCTGAATTTGCACTGCAAGGAAACAGAAGTTTACAGATCTCTCCCTTTCCTGCCTCTGTCTGGAGGTGACTTGCATTTTGCTCTCTGTGTGTATGTGTTTGCTGGCCAGCGGTGGGACAATGTACAAAAATCCGTGTAAGCCTTTGCCTTTCCTCTTTGTGTTGTTGGACGCGAAGTTTTGGAGTCAGCCTTCGGCGGAGGTCATGTTTAATTTGCTTTTTCTGCCATCCTTAACCTCCGGAGTGGGGGAAGCTGGGCTCTCCTTAGGGTTAAGTAGATCTTGAGGGAAAGCGTTAAGAAAAGGACAGAGACGAGAAGGAGGTGGGGGAAGAAACAACTGCCACTTCCCACACAGAGAAATGTGGCTGTGGATATGTATTTTTTTCCCAGATGCAAGGCAAGGTAGGTGTTTGTGTGAATGAGTGAGTGAAACGGAGAAGGGGGCAGGATTGGGGGAAGGGACGTGAAGAATTAGAAACTCGCAGAAATAAGATTATAAGTGTGTGTGTGTGTGTGTGTGTGAGAGAGAGAGAGAGAGAGAGAGAGAGAGAGAGAGAGAGAGACCCATTCATGCTTTTCCAGCAGAAAGTGGCACTTTGAAAGAAACTAACAAGGTTTTTTTTGGGGGGGTGGAGTGTCAGATGGGAGAAAGAGAGAGAAAGAGAGACTAATGCTTAGCTTCACAGATCCTGTACAGAAAGTTCTCTGTATGACTTGTCCAGCGCTGCCCCTGCCCTATGCTGACATCTGCTTTTAAATTTGGAATGGGGTGGGGGTAGAAATTCAGCTCAAGAACATTCATTCTGATCCTTAAGATCGTCACTTGGAAGTAAGTTCCACTGATCTAAGCAAAGGTGCTCAAGGTTGCAGCTCTGGGCTGTGATCTTGAGATGCATCATTTCCATTTGGGAGAAGATAACACTCAGTTCCAGAGTGACACCCACTTTAGGTGGGATTTGCTTTCACATCATGTGCTGAAAAAAATCAGGATTTAATGTAAGTGGACTAAGAACTGCAGTCCCATTCATCTCAATGGGAGGTTTCCAACTTACTTCAGCAAAGATGTGGGATTGTATGAAGTACGCTCTGGACAAGAGAGTGGAGGAATTTTAAGCAATGATTAAACCCATTGAAATCAGTGAGGTTAAGACTAAGAAGGAAGCCAGGATTTCCCCCATTGTAATCAATGGGACTTATTTCCAAGTAAATGTTTCTATGGGGATTGCTTTAAAAATCCAAGTACTGTACTTGGTTTTCAGTGGTCAGTATGTGGGAGTTGTGGCCACATGCAGCTGGGTGAATTTCTCTTTAAGGTTTATTCTCACATTTTAGATCCATCCCACGTCCTTTCTTGAGACTTCAGCATAACATGTGGCATGAAAAGGACCGGTTTAACTTTGTCGGCCTTTTCTCTTTTCTCCAAAGGGAGCCAAATGAAGGGAAAACAAAGCAACCAAAATGCCATTTTTCAATTTGTCTTTTTCCTGTCCCCTTTGTGTTAGTCATTTAATAGCTGCATTTTGCTTGGTAGAAAATGGTTAACTTTCCAAAAAGCAAAAGGCTCTAGAGAGGGAAGACAGGAAGGGGAAGTTGAAATTGTATATTATATTCTATATTGGGGCAAAGGGGGAGGGGGTAACCCATGAAACTGTGAGAGTGACATATTCATATTTTGAAACATCTACTCAGCACAAAAAGGGGGTGGTCTGTATAACTTTTTAAAAAATAATATTTACAAAGTTTGCCTAGTGGAGTGTTTGAGAATTCTGAGGCCAATGAAATATTCTCTCAGAGAAACTTGCAGATAAACATTGGAGGAAGTAGGTGGGATTTAATAATACTATATTCTTCAACTGTTTTTCTAAGCGCCAGTGTCTGGCATCAGATTTTTTCCCCCTCCCCACTTCCCCTTGAGAAGACAAATACAGCTTTCTGAGAAGCCTATTCATTGGGCCTTTATTCTATTTTTGCAACAGTGTTCCCCCCCTTAAAAAAACTATATGGACACTGGTTTCTCTTTAATGGTATTGAGCTGCTGTTGATTATTGTATGGGGACAAACTTCTTTAAAAATATTCAGGTTGGGGCAGTGGAAGTGGCAAAATGGGGGGGGCAGTGACACTTATTAATATCTGGGTAAGGTCAAAAGAAGGAGTTTGGGGGAAGCAGATCCTCTAAACCCTCCAATAAGTTTACTTAAAATTTTAAAACAAAGTTACCACACAAACCTTACCACTCTGTATATATGTTTAATATTTGTCCTTTGAAATGCAGAAATAGTTTAAATGTTTTCTTTGTCTATTTTTCTTTTTTTCCTTTTTTTTAATGCTACCCAGGGAAATATTTTCATATCATTTTTAAGTGGGCTGCCTCAATGTATATTTATTTCTTTTAAGGCAAACAGGTTCTGGAAACTGTTTTTTCTGTAGCTTTAAATGAGTAGGTGAACAAACAAACAAAATCTATATGGGATGTAATTTTTTTTTTGGTTCAGTCTCTTTAAAGAAATACTTTGTTTTTTGGTACATTTGGATGTGCTTGTGGGGAAAAATAAAAGCGCAGAGATCCTTATATATTTATGTTAAAGTAATATTTTATTATCTACATAAAACAGAAATACACAAGACCTTTATAGTTTGTTCGAGTTCTTGGCATATCTTTTATTTCCCTTTTTTAAAAAAAAAAATAGTACTGAGAGTGGCGACATAGTTCTTTGGAAATGGGAAATATGTGGGAAGAAATAGAATCTAGCCTTTCTATTGCCTTGCATTCTCTGTCCTTCCTTCTTACTCCATGACATTTTGGAATAAAATGTATGCCTAATCTATTGACAGATTTCGCTGGTATAATTCTGGCAGCTGGTAGAGTGCAGGAGGAATGTGGGCCGGGAAGGAACACTGTTAGGTAGGCACAATTGTCTTTCCAAGGTTCGGCCTTTAATGCTGGAAGCCACCGCAGTGTGTATATTTTGATGCTCTGGGAAACAGTTTCTCTTGGAACGCGTGTGCGAAGAAATATATAGCTGGTTGGAAGCTACACAAAATCTAAGCATCTACATGTTCTCATTGTCAATCGCTGGGCTGTGGTTTTCGATGTAGCGTGTGCCGCTTTGGGCTGCGATCATAAGCTCTTACACTTACTTGGCAGTAAAAAGTTCCATTCAAACCACCAAGACTATATTAAGTTGAAGGGCAAATCACTTTCTCTAGAGTAGGCTCGTTGATTTCCCATTGCAGTCCATGGGATTCACTGCAGCACTATCGCCACGGTGGATGGATAACTGCAGCCCAACGCCTAAGTGTTTTGTTTTTAAAGAAACAGGGCATTGTTACTATTTTTAATCAAGCTCTTTTAACGCTAAACATGCGATTGTTTATCTTGGACTTAGCTTAGCCATGTGCATTTTGTCTCCTTCCAAATCAAAGTTTTGTCAGGTAGATTGCCAGTTCTTCTTTAGACATTTGAAAGGCTTCCGTGGGCTATGCGACGCTTTCGTTCTTTCAAGTAACAAATAAACTATTTTTTGAAGTAATCGCTACGCTGCAGTGTAGGTTCTACAATAGAGATGCAGCCAGATCCCCAACTGAGGAACAGCTCAGCTGAAGTGCTATAATCTAACTGGACCCGCGGCCCTAAAGGTTGTCTCTTGGAGGTGAGTTCCTTTGAAATCAATGGAACTTTACCCTCAGGAAAGTGAATACAGGAACTGGAAGTTTAGTTCCAATGGAACCTGGACTTTCCAACTAAGCAATGCATAGACTGGATAGATTGCACGCCAGCTCAAATCAAATTGCTTTCGCCCAAGCTGGGTGTGGTTCAGATTGCTAAAGTGTGTGCACACGAACAACATTACAGGGGGCGGCTATACTTCCGCTATACATATCTGTGGAGCTTCGGTTTAGGTCCTTGTGGACATGACTAGGTTACTGGGTGCTATCCCCGTCAATAGCCCATTTCCTGGGAATGGCATCTTCAGCGTTAGCATGTTTTGGATACTAACACCTTCTTGCCTAGTTTCTTGCGTTTTTAGAAGAAAACTCCACCAACGCCACAGCAACTCCGCCCTAAGTCTTCCCACCGCCGCCTTTCCCCTTTTAACGATAGTTTCCAGGCTTATTAGATTTAATCATCTTTTCTAACTCCTAGTCAATATTACACGCGTCCCAAACAGATTCAGCTAAATGATCTTATCAATAGTCTGGAAACGAAGTGACAGAAAGAAGGAGTGTTCTGTGACCGCAGATATGCTGATGGGTAAAATGTTTAAGCTGGGTATAGATTGAATGTCCCTTGGTCAATAGCTCGCTGAATTGTCTGTATTTTTTTGTAATAGTGGAGGGGGGGTTGTTTGAGGAGTGGAAAGCTGGGCAGCATCTGCCCTCTGCAGGACATTTCAGTGGTCTTGGAAATGGAATCTTTTCCTTCTTCCCCCTGCGCGCGCGCGCCACCCGAGTTTGTGTGTGCCTTTGGAGTGGTGGTGGGATCACGTGCGCGACGCTTGGTTGGGCCAGGTGTGATTTTTAGTTGAGCGCCTGGCTTTCATATCTGAAAGGAGGATTAGTTTGGAAAGAAGCCTTTCCCTTCCTCCCCGGCTAAAGAATTTGAGTCTCCTGCCTATATTGATAGAACTGCTGGGTGATGGTTACAGCGTTGGGACAGAGAGAAACTACTTTGGGAGAGGAGCTCACCCAGGGCGCTTCAACCAAGGACTTAGCATTAGGGATATTGAGGGGCATATCTTTAATCGAGGAGAAGGAAACTGGTCAGGTACCGTCGAGGTTCCCTTTCACCGTCACCTTTTTTAACTGTCAACAAGGGAAGTCCTGTTGTTACTTTCTGCTTTTGTGCTCCCCCCTCCCCTCCTAAAAGACTGTCACCAAGGTTTTGTGGAAAGAGGAGCTGGTGTCCCAATAATAGCAATAAATACCAGGAGAGCGGTGGGAAGTATTGGGTGCTAGTCAAGGTGTGAGCGACGCTTCTGAACAGCTTCTGAGCATCTCTAGACAATAGCAAAATAAGGCCATGCCCTCATCTCTTGCAGGAATTGACAGAGACGCGAGGATGTTAGATCTGGTATCAAACTGTGGACGAGAAGGCCCAGTGTTTGGGATTGAAATCCTAATTTCAAAAGTGGCTTGAGAGAGAGGAAGAGAGTTTATCTGAATAAAGAGAGGCATGGGGAAGTTGCAGTGATAACAATCTTTTCTACAAACAATAATAGTTGAAAATCGATTCATTCTTCGACGGAGCTTCAGTTTGGCTTCAATGCCTTGCCTAATAAGGAGGTGCTAGGAGTAGTGGCGAACAAGAGATGTATTTATATTTTGCTTTCTTTTCTTTTGGATAGCAGAAAAAAGGAGATGTTCTCCCAGTGTTTCTTTTATTCTAGTGTTTTTAGTTGTTCAAATGAGAAACTTTTCCGTCAAGATGGTCTTTCCTTCCTTCCTTCCTTCCTTCCTTCCTTCCTTCCTTCCTTTCTTTCTTTCTTTCTTTCTCTAAGTTCCACGGTTGATGTTTACATTTTCTGGGCCATGTGATAAATGCATATGTAAACGTTGCTGATTTTTTTAAAAAAGAAAGGGTTTTTTCCCCCGCGAGGCCTTTGTATGGAGGCAGCCTGTTTCTGACTACTGACCACCGCGATCCACAAACTAATTAAGCCAATTTGCTTGCTTGTCATTCCATGCGGATTTCAGCTTCCTTGCCGTCAAAAATACTCCCACTTCATTTGCTTGCGATCCGGAGTCGAAAGCAACGCGGACGCTTACCGCTGCTTGCCTCCTGCCCCCTCTCCCATTTGCTGGTTCTGACTTACCTATAAATCCTGGAAGGCAAGAATATTGGCAATAATTTGGCACAACTTTAGAATAATAATAACAACAACAACAAAAACGGCTCACCGTTTCTAAACTTCCTAGCCTGACTTGAATTTTTCAGCTAAATCCTATTGGATTTGCTCTGACCTCTCTGAATACAAGAGAACAGAAAGGCCATCTCACAGACAAATAGAAACCCGCCTCTTTTCTTAAACTTTATCCAGTGTCTTTCAATACAATTCCCCACCCCGCTCGGATCTTAGACTTGCTTCTTTGGAAGTACGACCCACAGAGCTCCAGGGTTTTACTTCCTGGTAGGTAAGCTTAGGATTGCAGCCTTTTACCCACCTGGTAAAAGTAGAAAGGTTACGCGGTATAGATACGGATCTTGAAACTGGGAAAGATTGCAGGAAGTGAACGAGGGGATTTTGGAGCGAGGGTGTAACTTTCACTTGTCAAATGTGGCAGACACCAAAGCGTTAACGAAAGTGATAACTCAGAGTTAGCAGGTGTGTGTATGCTACATTATGTGTACCATACAACAGTAAGTTAACTGCATGTTACTGGAGAAAACAACTTCCTTGTAAAATATCCTTTATGAATGCAGAATTTTATATTTTTATTTTAAAGTTTTAAACAGGATACTGTAATTATGTCTCAAGCGATGACAAATCACCCAGGCAAGGAGAATGCCATGGCATTTCAGTATAAAGGCTGCAGTCAAATCCATATTTTTCTGGATATAAGTCCCATTGAGATCAATAGGTCCTACTTCGTGTGAAGCGCCCTGAGATCTTGGTTAAAGGGCGGTATATAAATCTAATAATTAAATAAAAAATAAAACTCTTAGGATTGCACTGAAATGAACATAATTTGCAATTAAATGCAGGCTTGAGGAAGATAGAGGCTTCTCATTCCTGGGCAGGTAACAATGGCCGCATTTTAGTTTGTTTCTCAATCCCTAGATTGTGTTCGAATTTTTAAGACTACACTCCTTACTTGAGTGTAAGCCCCATTGAACGCAGTAGGGCTTTACTTCTAGGGAAAATGCATAGTATCGGGCAGAAATACTACAATCACATGCAAATTCTATGAAAATCAGGTTTAAGATGCAGGATTTAAAATCCCACGAATGAAATAAATCTCACTGAACTCAGTAGGAGTCATTTACAAATAAACATGCATAGGACCGTGCTGCAAAGCACATTTTTATTGGAAACAAAGTTCTGTGGTGAGAGTTGATACAGTTGAGAGAATAATATGCTTCAGACAGAATTAAGCAGCTGGATCAAACGCCAGCAGAATAGCACTCGGCTGCTTGTGAACCAGCTTGAAGGTCGAATACACACACGTGTGCAGATGTTTATGTTTAAAAACCCACAATCACCTTGTCTGTAGCACACTTAAAAAAAAACTTTAGCTTGACAGCTTATTCTTTATATGATTTTAAAAAATATGCTTGATACTTAAGTATCAAGAAACCGTTAAAAAAATTAAATTCCTATTAATGTAACTGGCGATTCAACCCACTTTTTGAGGGAAAGTCCCATTACAGTAAACAGGGCTTGGATCGAAGCCACAGCTGGAAAAGAAAGGGTTTTTTAAATCAATGGAATTTCTGTCTAATTTAGAACTGGAATATTAGTGTAAATAACATTAAAGTCTATTGGCCGTTTAGTTGTTATGTTACATTCCAGCTCAGTGCTGGCTCGGCCACAAATCAGCAAACCATGGTGATTTCCATACACTCTGGGTATCTTAGAACGATAAAGGTCGATTTGCAACAGCTTCTTTTCCTTATATTGGCATCCTTGCAGGATTCACCTATCCTTACGGAACTCCTAAGTCTTTCAGAATGATTGTATTTTATCTTCTGACACCCTGTTCTCCACTTGCAAAGGCGGGGGGGGGGAGGAACAACAAACCATTGAATGGCAAAGAGAATTTCTTTCAGCAAATGCGTGTCTAATATCTGGAGTTTTAGCTAGCTTCATATGGTGCCACATTTGAGTAATGTGTTTTGCCAAAGCGAAAAGCTGAAACATAAAACCATAGGGAGAAATAAGTGAGCAAAGAAATTATGCTTTAAAAAAAGAAAAGAAAAGCGGAATAGCTGAAAGGATCGTGAAGGAGATCTCTAAAGGGGACCTCTTAAAATGTCACGGCCTCCTTTCTTTCTCCCGCGTGGGAATAGTTTTTGAACACTGTCTTGAAACTAGTTCCTCATCGTAGGCTAACTAGCAGTTCTGAACAGGGAAGACGTTGTTGAGCTCCCAACGAGTTTATTAATGGCATCGCCAATAAACAAAACACCTCTGCTCTTGTGTATGAGACCACCATAGGCACCTTAATGTCTCTGGTTAGTTGTACCAAGCAAATATCTTTCGAATTTAACTTGAATGTCAGTCAATGAAGACTAGACGAGTGGAAATGGGTCTTTCAAAAATACTTTCAGAACACTTTTCTGCAAAGCTGTTAAAACTGACGCCTGGACCCATAAACTTATTGGGAAGTAAAATTATTAACGTAATAAATGTGGGATTTGGAATTCTAATATGGGATTTGGAATTCTACTAGAAAGCGATTCTCGTGGATTCTTACGGACATGACTGCTAAGTAAATACTCTTTGAATTGCTACTCCTCTGAATCCATTTTTGGGTGGTAGACATCCAAATACTTTGCCTTGACTGCTGGATTTAGCAGGATACCAGCAAAAGGGGTGGGAGTTATAGGTCGTCCCACAGATCTCGCTGGGTGAATACAGAGGACCAACTTAAAAATCAGGCCATGTTTTAATTAATGCGTTTTGGGCCACTGGTCCTTACTGTCGAGTAGGTGTGCTTAGGATTGCAGTCTTGAGCGCCAAGAATGTGCACGATAACCGTGTTGTCGTCCTTATCACTGCTTTTGCGCCAACCCCGAGGAACTGGCTAGATCTAAAACTGCACTGAATCATGCGAAGGAGAGTGGGGGGCGCCCACTGGTTGCCAGGATCTAGGACCAAGGGAGAAACAAGTGTAGGCATCGCTGGGCTTTTGTGGCCGGAAAGAAATTGTCTCCTAAATTCCTAATGCAACGTCCGCCTGCCAGTGACTCGACGGTCGAGTCTGGTCTTGTTGCCAGTTTACTGCGAAGCCAGTCCCATGTTATTCAGTGGCACTTACTCCCCAGAAAGTGTGCACCCGATTGCAGATCTTTCTTTTATCCCCCTCGCGCCCCTGCCAAGAGAACAGACCCATTCTGGCCCAGCCTCTCCCCACCCTCCAGGCTTGGTTTCCAAGTCTAGCCGGCCCAAGGAACTTCTAAGCGAAAGTTTTCGGCAGCCCGTCTCATTCATTAATTGCCCGTCCCTGCTCGCTTCATTCATGGCTCCTCCAGTCATTCATTGCCAAGTCCACGGAGGCACCAGCTCCTTGGTCAGTAGGGGAGACGCACAAACAAGGATGGTGCTATTTATTTCCCTCCGCCTGTGGATTTCGAAGACATTCAAGCAGGCACAATCATTAAACTAATTTGTATTTGATTGTTTGGGCGGACGAGGGTGAGTTTTATTACACTAAAGCATTCAAGCACGCACGCACCGCTGATTAGCAGTATACATTAAATAAAGTTGTTTGTACACATTGTCTTACCACATATAGGCAGCCTTATTATTCTAATTACTCTAATTAGGGCATTGCAATGGTTTCGATTTGATTTGAGGAGGCATGGATTCGTGCTAGTCCTTTTGGAAAAAAGGAAACCGCTCTCTGTGAGCAGGTTCTCTCACTACTTCCATTTACGCCTTCAAAATGCATCACATTATGGGCCAAATTCATAAAGAACCTTAGGAGACATCAGAATACAGTAGGATGTTTAAGGATACGGAGTCTAGTCTCAAGAGAGACAGTATGTGCGTGTCCCATCCCTCTACATTATTATTATTATTATTATTATTATTATTATTATTATTATTATTATTATTATTATTATTTCAACCAACCTCCAGACCAACAATCTGCAGCTTCTCCTACCTGCTCCCCTCCCCAAGGTCTCTCCTCTCCTCTCAGCTATTGTAACGCTCACTTTAGAAAGAGCTATCTTAAGTATATATATTTCTGGAAATCTGTTTCATAAGCTTGAAATGAATGTGATTATTATCTGATATCAGTTCATTAAACGTGTTACATCTATAGGGGACTTATAATTAAATTCTTAATCCTGTTTGAGACTTCTCCCTGCCCATGCATCTCTCTCCCCCCCCCCCCCACAAAAAAAGCCAACAGCCGAGTCTGGGAAAGAGATTTTACATTTTTAAAATATATTTCTTCTTTCCCTGTTTTTCTTTTTTAAATGAGCAGCGTTGAAAAATGTCTTTGCGGAGGAGGCATGAATTTGTTGTCTAACTAACCAGCCGAATACAGGGTTCTCTTAAAACAGGACTGTTGCGAAGCTTATACTTCTCATTCAGCAGAAACATTCTTTCCTTCTGTGTTCGTCTGTCTTTTTCCCTGGGAAATCCGGCTGATTCTTACATCCATCTCCACCTTGGGGGAACTTGCCTGAAAGAAGCGCTTGCGGTTAGGCGAGTAAAAATGTTCTCCTTAGCCCGCTTGTGCTTCCAACAGTTCTTAAAACTGTGGATTTGCAACGATCTTGTAGATGTGCTTCTCATACCCAGACTTTAGCTAACTCTCTGTCCCTTACATCGCCTCTCTACAGTGGAGCAAAGGGAGAGAGTTCCTGGTTGACTTTTGCAGATCACCCAGTTGCTCATGTGTCTTACAAGCGTGCCCACCCCCCTCACCCCCATCCCTTCCATCAGCTGGGAAGCCTAATGAAAAACTGACCCCCCCCCCCACTTTCGCTGATTGTACCTAAAGGTGAGGGATAAACGGCCGTGAGTGTGAGTGTGTGCGTGCGTGCGTGTGTTTAATGCACACCAGGAAAAACCACCCGCCTAAGCTCCTTTGTGAGGCTTTGGCTGAGGAGGAGAAGGCGTGTGGAGGCGGCTGGAGCCTTGAGTTCTCTGAGAACTCCCTTTCAAGCTTGCTCGGGCCTGCTTGGGGTTTATTCTGCAGCTCTTGGTTGCTTTGAAAGCCAGGTGGACCCTCCACGGTTTGAGAAGCTCAAGCCACATCCTCTCAGCTTCTGGTCCACCCCCACCCTCCCCATTCATCCCACCGGGCCCACAAAGAGAGGGAGCGGAGGGAGACAGAGGGGAGGGTTTGCGCTGAAAGGGATCCAGAGGCTTGCAGCGCCAGGCAAAAAGGGGTGGGGGGCGGGATGGCCTTGTAGAAGTCGTTGCAGCCCAGCCGAGGGGAAGAGGACGGCCAAGGCGAGGCCCCGGGTTGCAGGGAAGGGAGAATTCGGCTGGGGTGGCTTGCCCGTCTGGCGGCTACTTTCCAGAGGAGATCAAATATTCCTCCAGCAGAATCGCGAGCGGGAGAGCGCCTGGAAAGGACGAGGGCGGGAGGAAGGGGCGGGTGGGAGGCTTTGAGCCAGCCAAATGCCCCTCTCTGCCATAACCATTCTCTGCGTCCCTGGATTTATCCTTCCCTGGGGAGTTCATTGTACAACACAGCCCGCCTGCCCTTCTCGCATGAATCTGTTTTGTAACAAAGTCTCCCCAGCGAGTGTATTAGAGAATAAAGCCTCGCTTCCCTCCCCCCCCCACCCCGTCCCTGCCCTCTTTCTCCCCACCCCCCTCCCCATCCTTTTGATTCACGCCCCCCTCCCCTCTTTCCCTTCACTACAGCATCTGTTCCGGGAGCGCTCTTCTCTTCCTTAACTGCAGGGAAATAAAAGAGTGGAACTCGGGCGCCCCACAGCGGACACGAGCGTAACTGGCTGTAACAAACAGAGGCAGCGGCCGAGAGGGCGGGGGGAGAGAAAATATATATAAAAATCCAGGCGTCTAACCTCCCGCGCCTTGTCCAGTTCGGAAATAAACTTGCCGATTAGGATATGTCGGTTTGAATAATCGCTTTTCAAGACAAGCCCGCTCATGTCTGAAGCCAGCCTGTAGCAGAAAGGTTAAAAGGAGAAGAAACATGAGGTGGTTTTTAAAAAGAAGGGGGGGAGGGGAGAGCGTCTCCCTCCCGTCATCACCTTCTCTTGTTTATTTCTTGCTTCTCTCCACAGATCTGGAACAGATCAGGGATTTCTGTTGTTGTTTTAAGGCCATATGTATCCTCCATAGTTCACATTGCAGTGGGGCAGGATATTGGTTCAGTCCTTTGGTTTCATTTGAATTGCCTATAAATCTGGTATAATTTTAAAATACAGCCAGCAAGGTCAAAGGTTGTTTTTGTTTTGTTTTTAAGTCCAAATTCAAAATGCTTTCAGAGATGTAGTAGTTCTTAGCTTCTTTTTGTTTTCGACTTTGCATTCCCACACATTTGTAATTCAAAATCGTGACATTGGCTGGAAGGTATATTCGTTTTCAAAACAGAGCTCTTCTGATTTTCATCCCTATAGCTTTCTGCAGTGGGTGTTAGAATCTGGGCCAAAGTCTTCCAGTGGAAGCCTTCGCAATGCAGTGCCTTTTCCTTCTTCTTTCTTTCAAACTGAGTCTCATTTATATCTAGAAATACTCTCAAATCTGAAAGCTCCCCACCCCTTAACAACAAGAGAAAAACCTGTGCTGGATTGGACCAAGGGTTCAGCAAGGCAAGCATCCTCTTTGCAGCATGGACCAGACAGATACTTCCAGAATTGCCATCCCCACCCCACCCCCACCCCCACCCCAAAACCCAAACTGTTACTGTTGCTGGGTGCCTGCAAATGGCATTATTCAGAGGTATACTGGCTCTGAACAGGAATGTTCCATTTAGTTATCCTAACTAATAGCTGTTGAAACTGTTGACAGTCTTATCCTGTATAGGAAAGCTGCCTAAGCCAGAGGTCATCACTACATATTGCGGCAGCAGATTCCATAAGTTAATTATTTGTTAATTTGTTCAAGGTAGATATAGAAACTGTCTGCAGTTATTCAGTGGTGAGGGCAATGTTCCTCAACTCATATTCTGGATCACTTTTATACACTTTTTTTTTTAACTTAATATGTCCCAGCATCGAGCCCTGCCACACATTGGAGGGTCATGCGATGTATTTGGGCCTGCAACAGAAAACAATCATTTCCCCTGTTAAGGTTTCAATCCTACATATGCTGACCATTTAATACAACAGGACTTGTTTTGAAATAATTTATTATAGACCACTTAAAGTTTTCACCTACAATCAAGCAGCATATCGATTTTGTTAAATACAAAAAAAAAAACAACACAAAAAATTCAGAGTAAGGATAGATAAGATTGCATAGCACAGCTCTTTGTTTTATGGCTGCACGTGTTAATGACACAAGACAACCTTCGTCAGCTGGGTTCTTTCCAGATGTTTTGGACCACAACTCCAATCAGCCCCTGCCAGCATGACTATGGTGGAAGTTGTAGTCTAAAACATTTGGACGGAACTAGACTAGCTACTTTAACAGGCAATATAGGAAAATATGCAAAAGCCTTTATAGTAATGTTCAGGCTTTCATGGCACCATTTTACACATCACCAAATGCCCACAGAGAAGTGTAATTCAGATCCTATTTCTGAAGTATGATGCATGATCCTATGTGCCCTAAGAAGCCATAGTTGGCAGTCAGTTGTGCTTCAGCTTGTACACACAATGCCTGCATGCAGTCATTTCTACATGTGCTATGATTCACCTATCAGGGTTGTACAATTTCCTGTATGGATGCTGATTCCATGTAGGGATTTTGTAGTTTACTTAAATAATTTATATCCCATTTTTTAATGCTGAAGTTTATCCAAGGCAGCTATGTCTGAACCTGACAGCAGATATGCCCTACGAAAGCACAATGTACTCACAACGTAAGACAGAAACATACACAGCAGATGTGTGCCCATTTCTAAATAGAGCTCACTTGCAGATAGCTTTTTTTCAGGTAGTCAGACAGACCAACCCTTGAAATCATACATACATTAAGCACAGAAAGCTGTGCGGTGCAAGCAGGTGTGGGAATTCTCCTATGCCTTGTGTTACCTATTAGGTAGTTTGCCCCAATCTTCTAAACCAGCAGTGGGAGAAGTTACTATTCATCCAAGTTTGCATATCACATAGCGTGCACAGTAGATAAGCGAGTTTGCTGTTCCGCTGTCTGCAGCGGAGTCAGGAAGAGTATTGGTGTTGGGTCATTCCGCAATCAGTGTTCCTGATGCATGAATCGGAGCTCAAGCCAGTTTCCCAGCATGTGTTTCCTTTTCTTCTCAGCCTCTGCATACCTCCACAAAGCAGCTTCTGGTATTCTAGCCGCCACAACCTCACTCAGCTGCTCTGCAATGATAAAAAAGGTAAAGGGACCCCCGACCATTAAGTCCAGTTGCCGACAACTCTGGGGTTGCAGCGCTTATCTCGCTTTACAGGCCGAGGCAGCTGGCGTTTGTCCGCTTCCACAAACAGTTTTTCCGGGTCATGTGGCCAGCATGACTAAGCCGCTTCTAGCGCAATGGAACACTGACACCAGAGTAGTGCACAGAAACACCATTTACCTTCCCGCCAGAGTGGTACCTATTAATCTACTTGCACTTTTGCCATGCTTTCAAACTGCTAGGTTGGCAGGAGCTGGGACCGAGCAACGGGAGCTCACCATGTCGTGGGAATTTGAACCGCCGACCTTTTGATCTGCAAGCCCAAGGCTCAGTGGTTTAGACCACAGCGCCACCCACATCTCTGCAATGATACCTGTCCACAAAGTTGATACCTGGGGATCAGCAGAGGCTGAAGTACTGCCTTGAAACAATCAAGTCCCCGAAATAGGAGCTGTGTGTGCCTGTCCCACAGTAGCTATTTCTATCATTTTACAGCTCCCAAAAATCCTTCCCTGATCCTCATCCAGCAAAAGAACTGTTGTAGTGACTTTCCAGTTGGTGTAGCTTAAAAAGAATATTGTAGCCTTTGAGATGTGTTGATGCTCCTTTGGCATATGAGACTGAGTTGTCGCCTTAGGGAGGTTGATGTAGTATATGAACAACAGCTGTCTAGGTTTCAACTTAAATAAGAATTTTCAAGTGGCATGTCCCTATGTTGATATTTATAGTCTAATCTATTTTTTAAATCCAAGTTTGCTCTCATTTCCATGATGAGGCATTTGCTGCACTGATATTCACTTATCTCGGATCGTGCATGCTTTGTTCCACTACTTCTTTTTGGAGAGATATTCTAATTCTACCATCCTTGAAAATTGCTACAATCTCTATCAAGATTCAGTACAGTTCAAATGAGAGCTGTAGTAATCAGAATCTAAGGCTGCAATCCTACGCACACTTACTTTAAAGCAAACCCCACTAGACATACTGGAACTTTCTTCAGAGTAAATATGCCTAGGATTGCACAGCAAGCCTCCCAGATTCAACAAAGATCACAAATGTTTGCATCAGAAACAGCTCCAGGTTCTTTAAAAAAACTTCACACATAAATTGTGTGTGTTTCCTCCTATTTTCCTGTTCTCCATATCACTGATGATGACTTCACTGTATTATGCAATCTGTGTTTAAAAATACATTAAGAATGGAAGAGTTCACAGGATGAAAAGGTGGGGATGTTACCCAGATAATTTAGGATTCAGAATTGGCGTGAAACAGATTTTCTAAGCACAGAAACGCCCGTTTCAAGTTGTGATGCTTATCCTTCTTATCTTGATAATCAGGAAGGTGCCCAGAAATGTTGACTTTGTTTTCAGGACTGGCGAAATATAGCTCTCTTATCACCTATGCTGTCTTCTTCATATGCGTATGAACACGCTCAGACACAAACTCGGGGCCCGGAGAAATCACTTTTTTTAAAAAAAACAGTGTTTAAGTCCGGCCTCTGGGGGAAAAAAGTTTTTTAAAAAATGTCTGTTATATCTGAGATACAGTACGACAGCAGTAGATTGGAACCCTACCCAGCTCACCAAATAGCACACACTATGTGTATGTCTGTCTGCACCCTTCAAAGTAATGGGCACGTTCTTCACCTGTACTGTTTTTTTTCTTTAGAGAATCTTTACGTAAACCATATATGGTCTAAGGAGAACCAAGCCTTTTCTGACTTTAGCCATTTTCTCTGGGTAGTTCCCATTTTATCCCAGTAATGTACACATTATGCACATATTGGATGTTACTTATTCACATTCATCTAGCAGCTGCAGCATGATGGATAAGAGCATAAACTATAAGCAAAGATGCCTTCTGTTCAAGACCCAGCTTCAGAGTTGTCTTAGGCGAATTGCTGTGATTCAGACTCAGCTCACCATCAGTAAAACAGAGATGAAAATACTGGCCCGAGTATTTTCATCTTGTGGTGGCGATTATTTAAATAATTTATTTTTATTATTTTTATTTTTATTAATAAATTATATCCCGCTCTACATTTTTTCCAGCACGGCTTACAAAACACACTATGTGTGTGAAGTACATCCAGCATTTTGGGTATAAGCAAAGAAGTATAACGCATGTGTGTATCAGTGTGCACACATATACACACACAAGTGTTTCCAATACAGACACATGCTCAAATCTACATGACTAAACATGCACCTAATTGCTGCTGTTCTTATACCATTCGTCCTAGGAATGGGCTCACAGGGATACTTTGGTGTAAGTGGTTTGATGATTGCGTACCTAGCCAGCCAGTATGTCTGTCTTTCTCTTGATGGGGTACATGTTTTTGTTTTCTTTTAAAAAAACAAACCTCTCACAAACATGCTCTTTGTTGGAAATCTTTGGCAGCATATGAAGGTTCAGAGGCAGCCTGTGTTTCTTCCTTCTTGTTACAGGAAGAAGACTGGGGAGATGCTCTTCCCCTCCCTTCCAACCACCCCCTGACAACGTTGCTTCAAAGCTGCCTTTAATTACGGAACAACTTGCTTGATAGTCGGATAGAAGAATGCGGCCTTCCCTTCACAAGGCATCCAAATTCCACATGCTCCCCTATCTATTCAACTAGCCCTAATGGGCTTTAGCTTTCTCATAATATTATTATTATTATTATCTCTGGGGTGGTTCTGGATTATGTGGGGTTTTTGCTCACCACATCATGTCTTTATCTCTCTCTCTCTCTCTCTTTCATTGTTGTTACTGCTGGTAGTGGTGGTGTACAGTTTTCTCCATGGAGTGAATCATTCCTGTTTAAGACACAGTAGGGGGAAATGCTGCTAATAAGCAGGATCGCTATCATTTCTGGCTCCACTTTCCTAAAACTCTTATAACAAGAACTTGGCAGGAATGCACTTTCAGCTAAGAACTATTAAACAGTTAAGCAGCCAACACCTAACGAAATCTTCCACAAAGAAGACAAACTACCAGCAGACATCTAAACAATTTTTAATACTTTAAAATACATTTCCTTGAACAATCGCAAGTTGGTGACACCTAGAAAACACACGGGCTCCTTCAAATACCTCCCCCCGCCCCGAAGAACCCAATTGAATTATGTGGAGCCGCCCTAAAGTAATTGCTCAAAGGGCTATGACCCATTCAATTCTCAAAGTGTTTCCTATGTTCACTGAGCTTATGTGTACAAATCACCTTCTCTTTTCTTTTTTTGCCTGGTTGCTGCAGAAAGAGGCAAGGGCACATCTGCCACCATGTAGCTGCAAGCCTGTTTCTAAAGCAGTGTCAGTAGGCAAAGGTGATTCGCTAGAGGCTAACTGTGGCCGGCCTCTGAAGTTGGGGACAACTTTTTCGAGATAATAAATTTCCATGGAAATGTATGGTGTGCTCTGAAACTGCTCTGGATTAACCAGTATAAGTGTTCAAGGTGATGCCATCTGTCCTGAAGGAGGCATCGGAAAATGTGAAATGTATAATGGCCAAAAAGATGCCGACTCTTCTTCTTCTTTTTAATGGGACCCTCTTGAACTTCAGAAATTTGTCCAATAAAAAGATATCACCTTTCTTTATGGTATCACTTATTCTTGATATGGATCAACATGTTATCTTACACACACACGTGAAAGAGATATTCCAAACCTTTCTAGAATCCATGTAAGCCTTGGGTGGCAAAGAAATGTTACAGGCGGGCCTAATCATGTGCTAAGACCAGCACAAATATTAGCATCGACTGCGCCATATGGAAGAGTTTGAGGATTGCTTCACCGTAGGGTAAGTAGAGTTCCTGGTTTGTACTACACAGCAATTTACATCTCAGTTTAGCTGTGCCAAATGTTTCTATAACATATTTAGCCTGATAATCCTCCCACAAAGGGGAGGACATGCAAACTAGGTAGATGAAACAACCACCTTTCAGTTAGCGAACACTGTCCCTCGACCTGTTAGGAATGTTCCTCCTGAAATGTAGTTCTTCTATCCATTGTCAACAGCAGGTATATTCAACCTTTTGAGACGTCGAACCCACTTTCAACCAGGACATGTATTTAGGAACCCATTTCTTAATCTTTTACCACATACTTGCATGGCAATAGCCCTCCTGCTGCTGTGACCCACCAGTAGAAGACCAGTGCTCTACGGCATCCTATGATATGAGCTGTAATAGTACTATATTAGTTACACACACTCTCTCTCTTCCCTCAACAACATGAGAAACTGACACTTGAAGTAAGCAATGACCTAATTTATGTCTAGGTTCTTTTACATCACTCCTATAAACAAGCAAGCAGTTTCTGCCCCAAGTGCAGTACGACTACAGCTCAGCTACAGCATCTCTCAACACAGCTACCTAGGAGGTGGAAACAGATTTGTCTCATATCCCCACCATGGTCATTGTTTCCCAGCAAGGACTTGGTCTTTCAGAAGCACCTAAGGATGTGTGTGTGTGTGTGTGTGTGTGTGCACAAGTCAATAAAAAGTTAAATGCCAAGTGTTGTGTACTTTCTATTAGACACAGTACATTCACACACACAAAGGGGGAAGATACAAATTTCTGCATTAAGGGTAGTCAGCTTCAGAGTACTGTAATAATAAATTGTGGTCATTAGGAAAATGCACAGATACAGTATTCTTTTTTTCTTTTCTTACGTTGTTCTGTAAGAGGCCATGTACTTGAATTGTACTATATAAATAATGTTTTTCTACATCTCCGGTATTTAAAACCTTCAAATTCTGCAACCAGAAACTGAAATGATAAATTCAAATTTTAATTCAAATTTTATTAAACGGTCACAGACCAGATTAACTCGTACAGCTAGTCAGCAAAGCATAACACCGGAAAAAACAAATCACAATTTCAATACAGATTAGGCCATAACAGCAATTTAAAATTTGACAGCATAAATAAAATTAAGTATTTGCCTTCGACTGCATATTGGCATTGGAAAGCTCTTGTTTCCTGCGCCTAATAGCGGCTACACAGAATTTGGCAACATTGATCGTAATTTCAGGAACCTTATCTTCTACCAAGGCTCTCATACGTTGGAGTTCTGGTTCATTTTTAAGCTTTTGTAGAACTGGGGCAATAAGGGTCAGGCGTAGATCCTCGTAGTAACTACAGTGCAGCAATACATGCAGACTTGTTTCCACTTCCGATGAGCCACATGGGCAAACACGTGACTCATATGGTTTGCCCTCATATCTGCCTAGCAGCAGGGCAGAGGGCAAAACGTTAAATCTGGCCAGGGTAAAGGAGTGTCTGTACTTAGGTATTTGTAAATCAGCCAGATAATTTGCGGGTGAGAACCCTCTCCCAAAGTCTCTAATGGTGGCATATTTATCCATTTTGCCCATATGACATTGCAGCTCTATGTCCCTAATGCGTTGAAGCACTTGACTTCTGGCTCTCTCATATCCTGCCACTATCAAGATCTGCGGGGAGAAGCCCAAGCTTCTTATCTTTTCAAACAGGGAAGCTTTCCAGGTAGAATGAAAGGTGTCTAAGAGTGTTAAAGGAGCCAAATGATAAAATCACGATTAATTGCACTGATCACATCATTATTATTTGGTGGTATTCAACCAAGTTTTACTCAGAGCAGATGCTCTGCTGTGGTACACACCCACTGAAACATCACTGGGGGGGGGGGAACCATCCCTGCAAGAAAGGTAATATTCACACCTTTCATTTGTGCTGAAGTGCGAATTTATTCAGTTTTAAGATATCTTTTTGCATCAAAAGAAGCTTGTGAAAAATATAGATTAACTAATTGAAAGAAACAGTACGTCTGAATCAGGGCTGACATTGTATGTACAGTGCTAAAACAAACAAACAAATAACAAATAAACAAACAAAAACAGCACATGGAGCACACTGAACACACACTAAACTGTAGTGTGTACACAAATGATGCCATGAACATAAACATAGATAGATTGCTAGTTTCCCTTCATTTTTGTGGGCTAGATTAAATCACCCTGGACTTGGGTATTTTCTAACTATAATCAATGTAACAGCATCAGTTTAAGTGACTTTTGTTCCCGCTATTCATGCAGTGTTAAACACTGGACAGAAATGTTTTATTCTTCTCAGTTCCATTTGTATCTTTCCCTTTTGGCAGAATCCCACACACACACACACACTCCCCCAAAAACCCCAACACAGAAAAGGAACATACAAATATACCTTGAAATATTTCCCCCCCCCCAAGATACAATTCATTATATTGTATAATTTGCATTGCAGAAAACTAATTGTCCTTACCATTCTACTGCAGTTTTAAGGATATCAGAGACATGATCTTGCCTGAGTAACACACACAGAGACATAGGTTGATATTGCATAAAAACTACCCCCATTGGAAACAATAGAAACAGGACAATACATTTTAGATGATCTTTGAAAAGATGTTGGCCTGAGGCCAAATACTGAGAAAAAAGCACACAAGCCAAGCTCAACATGATTGTAGCACATTAGCAATTAAAATTTTGTTTTAAAATGCCTCCTTTGAGATAAAACAAAACAATGCAAAGCTTAACTTTAAACTGCTCTTGAAATTCTTTGAATAATTAATGGAAGCAGGTGCATCAAGTCTTATTGTGGACTTGCAAGCTATGATGGATTCACCATTTATTTCTAGTTAATAAGTAACTTGGTTGCCTTTGCTGTCTGGGAAAGTGCATAAGAAACTGTTAACCACAGGTTGAATGCAAGTGTCTGGCTACCTAGGTAAAAGTATGCACCAACCATAAGATTTGGTTCAGATCCAGATTTGATGCTTTGTAAAACCACCTGATTTGGCCCAGAACAATTCAGAGGCTCCTCAGTTTCCCCTAGGTGTCCAAGTCCGTTTCATCCTCCCTACCCACATTTATTATTGGGATATCAAAAATTAGCTATAACCTTTCTCTTTTGACAGAAATGGATGAAATTTGCAGGTAAAGTAGATTCTCAAAGGTTGATAGAGCCATTTTAAAAGTTTGTTTTCTTTTTAAAGGAAACATAAAATTTAGATTTAGTGGCAGAATAGATAAATTTGAAGGCAAGGATGCACATTCTGAGGGTATGAATCCTGTTAAATCTCAGAATAATAGATGCAGTGGTTTTCTTGCAAGGGCAGCCATTACCATTTTAGGATGAGAACTACTTAAATCTCTCCTAGTGTATCATGGGTAAGTAGTGTGAAAATTGCAAATGTGAGAGAGGTGCCCCTAGGAAAACCTGCCAAATGCAAATAGCTCTGGGGTGTTTGTGCTAGACACCTTTAAGGTTGATTTTGGAAAGGGAAGAACTAAGGGATCCACTTTCCAAGTAAAATAATTCATTCTAGGTAAAGGTAAAGGGACCCCTGACCATTAGGTCCAGTCGTGACCGACTCTGGGGTTGTGGCGCTCATCTCGCTTTATTGGCCGAGGGAGCCGGCGTACAGCTTCCAGTTCATGTGGCCAGCATGACTAAGCCACTTCTGGCGAACCAGAGCAGCACACGGAAACACCATTTACCTTCCCGCCAGAGCGGTTCCTATTTATCTACTTGCACTTTGACGTGCTTTTGAACTGCTGGGTTGGCAGGAGCAGGGACCGAACAATGGGAGCTCACCCCGTTGCGGGGATTCGAACCGCCGACCTTCTGATTGGCAAGTCCTAGGCTCTGTGGTTTAACCCACAGCGCCACCCGCGTCCCTTAATTCATTCTACTTACAGGCTAACCACAGCCCATTGGTTGGATCTGATCTATCAAGCTGCAGGAAGTGGCCTTTCAGCCCCCTGGAACTTTATCTCTTGATCTGATCAGAAGATAAAGTGATTTTATCACTTTAGAGAGTGATTGCTAAAGAACAGACAACATGCTTTCTTTGTCAGTGGCATTGCTGAAATGCTGCTTGTGTGTTTGTGCAAGTGTATGTGTGCCTGTATGTCTGCGTATGTGCTAAATATGTGCTTGTGTTCTGTTTGATGTAGCGAATCTGTGTATGTGTGTATGGTTTGTATGACTATTCTGTGTGTGCATGCACAGGTGCACTGCCATGTGGCTCTTGAAGGGATGGCTTCCCTGGATTACCCTGGATTACAGGCAGGGCCAGTCCAAGACCTGAGGCGAACCACCCACCAGGGAAGAAGGGGTGAGTGAAGATCTACACCAGGAACCCAAAACTACATTTGGAGCAAGGGTGGGAGGAGACCAGCAGCCAAGAGACCGCTGTAGAGAGTATGGGGGTAAGGCTACTAAGGAGGAGGCGGATCTAGCCTCCAATGAGCACATCACAGCCATTGCTGACATTGCAGTGATGGCGGCAGCAGCAAGTGATGCATTCATTGGAGTTGGATCTGCCATCCCTGTGGATCCTGCTGCCTGAGGTGGTCTTCTCACTTTGCCTCATGGGAGGGCTGGCCTTGATTACAGGATTACAGGATTACAGGATCTGTGAGTCACAGAAGAGGTCTTCCTACGTGTTCTCTTCCCTCTCTGGTGTTTGCTTGCCCTTCTCCCATCAACCCACCCTTGTCCAGTAGTGTTATGGCCACCTTAGAGATACTCTCTTTGCTTTCAGAATACACTTGTATTCTGCATTAAATAAAATGCCTGAATTGCCAAGGTGTCCTGAAATACTTCAGGGGTCCCTGCATCAATTCAACACATACCTAATTTTCTCACAAAGCATCTGACTTTTTAATTTTTAAAAAAGAAAGCCTTAGTTCAATATTTCATTTTCTTCTCCCATGCCCAGCAAATCACCCAGGGGTAGAAAAGGTATTACCAATGGATATAAGAGTCTTGGACAGGCTCTTTGCATAGGGAGAGAGGGCTGTTGAGCATCCCTCTAGAGACCTCATTTCCAGGCCTCCCTCGTTGTTAGGATATGACCTAACAATAATAATAAAATGGAGTTGTTTGAGTTTTCTCATCATCTTTTAACAAAATAAAATTGCCTACCCCCTTAATTTTTTTAAGAATATATTAGCAATAATGATTTTATAGGCTGTGTGCAAACTACAACAGCCATTACATCTAACTTTTCCAAGTACTTCACCACTGGCTTTTTCTTCAAAGGAATCCTTAAGCTATCTTGGCTATTTCCATATTCTGCTTCACAAACTCTCTTTGAAGGAATGTGTGTGTGTGTGTATAAAACACAAACCAGCAACTAATAAAAAGGCATTATGTAATAGCAATTAAGTTCAAACCATTCTGTAATCACAATTCTGCACCACAGTTTGGCTTTATTAAGTGTTTCTAAAAACATGTAAGAGGGGCTAGTGTACAGAGGCACACCATTTATTCTGATCTGCACACTAAGCACTTCACAATAAATTCAGTCAAAAGAGAAAGATGAATTAATTTAGCAAAAAAACCCACCCCAAACCAGCCAGTCAGAATAATATTTCAATAGTTATCTTACACAAGCAGCAGAGAGACCAAAATGGTGAAACAATTAGTAATGAAACTGAAACATTTACAATATTATCTGAGATACCTATAATTTCCTAGGGAATATGAAAAAAAAAATGTTCTTAGTGCTGCATTTACAGGCACTTTCCCATGTTACTTATCTCAATAAAAAAAAATGAAACCCACAATCAAATAAAAATATAGATTTTAATCATTTCCCCCCAAGCTGGTCAGCAGGCGGGAAAACTAATACTGCTTTAAAACTTGAACACTGAAATACTTTCTTGCTTAGAAACTATTCCAAAATAAATTTTATTTTCTTCAGTCTTTCCATAGAAATGGCCACAACCCAACTCAGAAGTAAACATATTTTAAGCCTCTCAAATTAAACGGCTCAAGAGTGCTTAACTTTGAATTTTATTGTGGCTATCAATTGCACGAAACAAAATTTCAGTTCAATTTCACTTTTCCACTCATTGATATCAACTCTGCTTTTTTAGCCCTTAAACATGCACTTCATGTGTTTTTTATTATTGCTGTTCTTTTGTCTTTTATGCAATACAAGCCCTTGAAATGCTAATGATTCTGATGATAGTTTTAACATTTTCCAGCTTCTATTATGCAAAAAAAGGCCACAAATAGAAGCGTACAACATAAAGAACCCAACCTTTACCTGAAGAACAAATATTCTATCCAAACTTTTGTTGTTGTTGAAAACTTCTCTGTTGCCCTCTCCCCCCCAAACTTCAGTAATGACCAAGGGTCCTGGGAAAGTGATGCAGAAACCCAGAAGACACTGGAGAGACTGAAGACACATCGGAATGGGTTCACAGGAAAGCAGCAAGGTGGTGCCAGTGTTTCTGTTAAGCGCACTTCAAAACAAAGTGTGCTCCAACATTGCCATTTTTATTTTGAAGGGAAAGCTGCCAATTAATAGCTGTTGCTGGTGAGTTGTGATCATGCAGTAAGCCATAAATAGTAATTTCTCTGCCTTTCTCCTGCCTTGCAGCTGAGGCTAGAAATGTGGGTAGCAGAGGGACACCCAAGCTCCATTCCCATGGCAGTTAATTCCATTTTCATATTTCCCTGTTAATTTCTGCATTGTGTTTGATCTCTCTTTTTCTCCCATCTGCCATCCATCTTGGGATATACGCCTCTTCAAGTTCTCTTCATCACTTTCTGTTGTTTGCTTCCACGTATTCACACAACCCCTGCTGTTAGTTGGAGCTTCCACATGATATAAAAGTCACTTCCGGAACTATAGTGAGCTTTAGTGGGCCTGGAGTGAAATACTGCACAAGTTTAGCACTCATTTCAATTATTATTTGCAAACAGATTTGTTTTTTTTGTTTTCTGGAAGCAAAGAACACAAAAATGAGCACTAAACTTCCACTGTTCCAGAAGTAGCTTTCACCTGAAACTGTTCTTAACCTGAAGCACCACTTTAGCTAATGGGGCCTCCCGCTGCCGCCGCGCCGCTGGAGCACAATTTCTTTTCTCATCCTGAAGTTAAGTTCTTAACCTGAGGTACTATTTCTGGGTTAGCGGAGTCTGTAACCTGAAGCATATGTAACCCGAAGCGTATGTAACCCGGGGTACCACTGTATAGAATGCATAACTTAACAGCTAGAGAAAGGTTGTGGAAATGGAATAAGCAGTCATGTGAGTGCAGCCGCAGTCAAGAAGCCTCCCAACCTCCTTCCGAGGCATATTGTCTGAGGGCTACCATTTCTGGTGATGGGGGATAGAGAATCATGTAAGCAAGAAAAAGACAGTAGCTGCTACTACGTCCTGTCCCTTATTCATGGTATGCCTTTCTCTTGTGTCTGTGGCATTTGGGCTTCCTCAAAACAGGGATGAGGAACTTCTGATCCAGGGGCCAAATGCAGTCTTCAGACTTCTCCCGTCCCCTCTCCAAGCCATGTCTCTCACTAGCCCTTCTCCAGTCCTTCACAGAGTGCTTTTGCCCAGGTGAACTGTGTCCCTGAACCATAAATGATGCCTCTTGCTTGCATGGAGAAATGAAAAACGTGTGTGTGTAGAAACTTCTGACTTACAGTAGACCACATTTCCGCCACATATAACTACGGTAAGAGTCACTTCCATTGTTCCACACACTTTCACTCCTGACTCTGCCCACTAGTATGTGGTTCTTGAAAGGTTCTTTGAAGGCAATGTGGCCATCCAGCTGAAGAATGTTCTCCATCCAGCTTTAGAGACATTTGTCCTTTTTAGGAAGAGGTTCAAGGCCAAGTGCACCGCTTAAGCCCCAAAGCACTCATCTAACTTTTTGGGATAATAAATGGTGTATACTAATAAAGCTGTTCCCTGCTACTATGTACTGTATGTCATAAAACTTTTTTAAAATATTTATTTTTATGAAGGTTTTCTCCATTTGGTGAAAATAGGTGAAGATCTGCAGTGGGCATTCTGATCTAAAAACATATTGCTCTGTGGGAAATGGATATAACATGAGGCTTTGGGGAGGATCCAGGAAAAATATATGCTGTGGTAGCACTCTGTCTAAACCTTTAGTTTTCGGACCAGTAAAAAGATAACTAATTTTTTCTTCTTCAATTCTTGCGATTCTTATTGCATACTGGTGTGATTGCACTTCTTTCAGAAATTACCAATCTTGTATTTCTGTAAGGATTAGAGTGTTCAAATTTACAGAAAAAAATCTTCTTTACAAACACCATATTTTACTTTAAGACCTAATGCTTTTTCATTTCAAAAAAATCCCTCTAAAGCACTAGATCTTTTATATGAGATAGGACCAAACTGAAAATACATGAACACTTCTCTACCACCGCTTTCTACTCTCCAATACTCTGAAGCAAAACATTATCCTCAACGGATGCGGAATACTTTTTCCTTTCTTTTTTGAGTTAGAAGAATATGGACAAATTAGTCTTTCAAAAAACCTAATGGTGATAGAAGGGATGCTGCCTAATAATCAATCATCAATCAATCAATTAACAGTTCAACTGTGTTGTAAAATTCCTCTAGGCTACGCTTATAAATGTTATCTTAGATGGTTTCCATGAGTGTAGCCAGGATTTCTGTGCTGGCAATTTGAGTTGTAAAAACCTACACTTAGAAGAGCACAGATGTGAAGCCAATGTAGGATCTAATTTGAACCTCAAGTCACCTCCAGACAACCTGTTTATTCATCCTAGTTTGCTTGCACAAAGCTTATGCAGAGGTTAGACTGCATCTAGTCTTTGCTGTGAATTCATTCTGATTTGTTTGAGGAGCAGTTATATAACAAGCATCACCCTACACTTTCATTGCATTTCCTTGATACTTTTCAAGCTACAAAATGTCATATTATTATTATTTTTTACAGTGGATAAGTTGCACTAGGGTAACAGAGCCTTTTAATCCACTTTAGCTTCACAAAGTTCCCTTGAGCAAAATGGTGGCAGTCTGGTGGCACCCTTAGTCTTCTCTGAACATTCCAGTTAATGCCAGTTTATGAATCATTTGAACGGTACCAGTGAATATTATCTGACAAGGCTGTGGAAGTCTGAATAAAGAGTTTAATTTTTTATTGGACAAGTCTTGCGTTCCTAGCCTAATTTTCATGAAGAAAATAATCCGTTGTCTTTAGACATATTACTGATTGTAAAAACAGAAGGCACACGTTTTAAACACTATAGTGATAACAATATTTAAACAAAACTGTGTTTATCTAACTGCAAAGAAAACATAAACATGCATATCCTGAACTACATAAAACAAGGCTTATTTTAGAAGGTTAACATCTGCAAATATACAGAGTCCAAAGAAGCACTCTTCTGTCACAGGTATGTACATATATAATTCTTAATTACACTGGATATAATTTATAAAGTTACATTTTTAAAAATGCAAAATAAAAAATATCTTTACAGAACAACTTTAGGATAGCTATCTGTCAGCAAAGTACAATGTTTTAAAGCCTGGTTCACACATGCATGGCGTATTTATTGTATCCACGTGTGACTATATATGTTGGTAAACCAACACATGAAGGAACTTTAATGTGAGCTGCATAGCACGTAAAGCAGCCAGCGGCGATTTCTATGATTGTGGCAACAAATTCTCCAGCTACCATGATCACAAAGAATGCTGTAGTTATCTTTATATACCTCTTGGATATCAGTAACATTCCTCTATAGGCAGGTACACATGATTGTGTAGTCACATACTTGACCTCACAACGGGGTTGGGGGAAGAGACACAACCAAGGATTTCATCAGCTAAGCAATCCTGCTATCTCCAATTCCCTAAAAGAAATGGTGATCTCTGTGTAGGAGTGCAGACCAACACACCCTACTTAGCATTTTCTGCAGGCTTGTAGAAAAGTTTCAGGAAAAGTGGTAGAAATGAACCAAGTGGTTCCACCTGCCCATTTTTAGTAAAAATAGTTGAGTAAAAATATGAGCCTTAATTTATGACTGAACTGACAGCTGAGATTTATTTCTGGTTGAAATCATGTCCTTCTCCAAGAGTCCCTCCTTTTTCAGTTTAAATTTCAGTGGGTTTTTGAGTACTACTCACTGCTGCAGCAGACTTCTTGGAATAGAAATCCTGTCTGTTGTCTTATTTTCTATAAGAAGCAACATCAGCAGAATAAGCAAGCAATCCAGAGAAACTTACACATGCTAAAGACTCATTAAAATAAAAGAGATAGAACTATTTTATACCATCTCACACTTACTGATTTCAGTTCTGGTTTAAATCATTGTTTTAACTGCGTGATATGTTTTACAAATTTTGTTTTTTGTAATGGCTTCAGCTACACTAATAAATCATATTCATATTCATTTGCTTCCAAAAAGTTGGCTTACTCCAACCGAATAATCCTACCAAGGAAGGAACCTTTGCTTGAAATCACATGGAACTCTGTAACATGAAATGTCCCCCCACTTTGCAATAAATCCAAATGAGATGCGCTTGCTGGGTGCATAAAACATGCAGAAACTGAAAAAAACAAGGTTGAATCGGTGCATGGGGTTTCTCCTTTGTCTCCTCTTAAATTGTAATATTTTACTATCATTGTTTCAATCATAATCTATCAGATTAATACTTGTGTTTTTAAACTTGGAAGTCTTTGTCTACTTGAAAGGGATTCTTATATAGCTACAGAAATAGCTTAATTGTACATCTGAAAATCAGATATGTAAATATAGGATTGACAATTAGTGATGGGTCAACTTCTCCTGGCTTGCTTTGTATCTACTTTGTCTTTCAAAGTCTTTTCTTCTGCACCATCACTGGTTCCCCCATCCTTAGGCTCAACCTAGTAGTGTAAGTGGAGAGAGAAACCATCAATGAGGAAGGCTGGCAATAGCCCGAGGCTTAAGTTGCTAGGATTCCTAAAAGCAAGAGACACCCATAGAACTTGTATCATGTAATGCAGGGTCTTTAGTGTCTGTCAGCTCTTTGATTAACTAAGAAGGTCACAGATTTTTATGTGTAACTAAACGTTTAGTTTATTAGGGTGCAATCCTACAGTCCCTGGGTACCATAGAACTTTCTTGTAGCAAGAATGAAGGTAGAAGCAATGAGAGACAACTTAAAAGACTAATGCTAAAACTTAAAAATTGAGGTCTCTCTTTTATTTCTTGCTTAGTTTTTGCTACAAGCTTATTTCACTGTTAAAATCCAAGCAGTCTTGAATGCTCCATAATATGCATTTAAACGTATGCCACCTTATATTCACATGATTCTTTCTAGTTCAAATATGGAGGTCCACTTGTGAAGTACAGTAACTGGAAACTGTACACGGAATAATGGCTTATCACATTTTAAATCTTTGATTTGACGTTTAACCTTCATGTCAAGAAGAGTTAACTTTTCCCCATTATTCACAGAATATTTTTCTTTGAAAAAAGTCAGCACAAATTCACAGGAAACGGAATTGTCAAATCAATTCCATATAGCAGCATATGAAGTGAGTCACTGAGTGAAACTCTTCTTGATGAGCACATTAGGAAAATTGGCATTCAGTTCTAGGACAACTCTATTATCAATTTGTGAACAGAAGGACACGTCAAGTAAGGAAAGATCTTTGCAAGACTCCAGCAATTTTCTTAAAGAAGCAGGGCTCACCATTCTTGTGCCTAGAAAATAAAGGGAGGGGACAAAAGGGAAAAGAAACCAGTTGAAAGTTAAATAAATAAACAGAGTACAATGTGCTATTGAGAAGGTGAGGAAGTGCAATGTTTATTGTCAGTAAAAAGATTTCATTTTAAGGGGGCTTTCCCTTATCCAAATCAATAGAACAAACTGAAGCCTCTCTGACATCCAAACACAGGCTTAAAGGGCAGTGTGGCATAGTGAACCCAGAAGACTTTGTTCACCCCTGAAACTCACTGGATGGTCTCTATAAGGTTGCTGTAATGATAAAAGGGCTACTCATCTTCTTTGAGAAAGGTAGAATAAAAGGTGTGATGGTGGGGAATTAGCAGAAAGTCACATAATAGTCATTAGTTTCACACTAACTGCCTCCTTTCCTATTATCCTCTCTGACACATACTGGAAAACCAGTTCTATGTACCGTACTCGATAAGTCTTCTATCAGTAAAATGGCCCAGTTGAGACTAGCCCAAAGCACTAACTACAGAAATCAAAACACGCTCTGAACAATCTTTGCAGTGTGCAGAAATGTGGTTTAATTAAAACAAAAGCATGCCTTGTCATTCTGTGTTCCATCCACAACTCCCCAGATGCACCCGCTGTGTTCTTGTGAATATTTAGAGAGGGACATCACTTAGAAAACAGGTCAGAAGAAATCATACATCATATACTTTCCTCCAAGCTTCATGGCATTAACCATCAAAAGGTATTAATATAACATTTCACAGGACTCGTTCTGAATTTTTGATAGTTGCTCTCATTGGGCTACCTACCCACAATTAGTTTTAAATAATCACAGATAAAAACAGTCAATTTTTTCCGTGTACGAATTATTTGATACAGGCATGTTAAGGTCTGCTTAAGACCACCTTGCTGCCAACAAGCATATATCTATTAAAAAATCTGAACAGTGGGTTGTATTTGGCTAAGTCCTATTCAGAGTAGACCCACAGAAATGAATAAACCCTAATCATGCCCATTAACTTCCAATAGGTTTGCACAGGAGTAGGACTAGCATTGATTACTACCCGGTGCGGAAAGAAGTTAGAACAAGTATCTTCAGATTGTTCTCTAAAATGTTCTTGGAATCCGACAGCTCCCAAGACAGGGAATACTGCATTGAATTGGTGGTGGAAGGGTTAAAGAGTGGCCTGGGAGTTCTGTGGAGACCTTTGGAAGGGAAGCTCTTAGAAATTCAGGCGCAAGATGCCTTTCTGGAGAGGGGACTATGTTTTTAATGTGCTGCTTATTTCTGTACAGAAACTGAGTAACTGCATTTTGAAACTGTCAAGGAAAGCTGATGATTTTGACAGCCATGAAGGGGACAGTTGGAGCTTTTGGCATTCTAGGAAGATGTGGGAGGTTTTTTTTTTTGGGGGGGGGGTTTACAGCATGTATGAGGTAGTGAAATATTCTTGTACAAGGGGGAAACACATTGTTATTCCTCCTTTCATGCCCGGGTGGTTTTACATATTTGAAAATAGAGCTTTTAAATTTGTGTGAACTTACCTAGAATTACAAATTTTAATTCAGCGAGTTTGGATAGCAACTGATGTATTGTGCATACAGATGGCTTAAACCCACCACATTCTTCTAAGCTGTACTTTATGCTGCCTGGCTGCAGTCAAAATATCAAAGGGAGTTTGTTTTTCTGGAGCATGTTCTTTGCCCTTATTTAAGCATAATCCACACATATGCTGCAGTTTATGTGATCACACAATGGCACTGCATATGGTGCCCTGCAGGCAAGGAACAAAACTATGCATTCCACTTTCACATATTACCCATTTTCATACTTTAATCAGTCCACTAAACCTGGCATTTCAGGATTAACAAACAGGAAGGAATGCAAGGGGCAAATATTACAGGAACCTACACAACATCATCCAACAGGGTGACCAAGTTGCAGACTTGCAAATACCTAAGTCCTTTTAGTTGTGCCTATCAAATTCAGTAACTGCACTGATTCCTGAATCAAAATTTCTACAGTAGAGAAACTAGACATTTTGCTGTGACATCTTTGTCTGTTCTTAATTTTTTGTTATTAGTGCCAACAAGAGAGCTAGATGGGAAAGGGGGCAAAACTAACTTTCCAAAAGAAGGGATTAAAGTTCTCCCTATGGAAGAGATTGCAGAGATTTAGGCAGAGACTGTGCTCAAGAAGGAAGTACATTCAGGTGTGGGAGACGGGAGTGCACTGAGTCACTCAAAAGTAGCGAAGGCAAATCTATCTGCATTTTTATGGATTCAGTTATTGTTGTAAGACGTCTTCAGCCTTGAAGAGTTTGGAATTTAAAATTTAAAAAATACTTATATCCCAGGCCTGCCTCCCAAGCACCTCAGTAGTAGTAGAAGCAGCTTGCAACAAACATTTTAAGATGAATAAAAACAATATGTTAAAGCCCAGGATTTACCATGGGACACCGGTGGCGCTGTGGGTTAAACCACAGAGCCTAGGGCTTGCCGATCAGAAGGTCGGCGGTTCGAATCCCCACGATGGGGTGAGCTCCCGTTGCTCAGTCCCTGCTCGTTTCTGTGCACTGCTCTGGTTCACCAAGAGTGGCTTAGTCATGCTGGGCACATGACCAGGAAGCTGTACGCCGGCTCCTTCAGCCAATAAAGCGAGATGAGCGCCAAAACCCCAGAGTTGTCCGCAACTGGACCTAATGGTCAGGGGTCCCTTTACCTTTACCTAACATTTACCACACAGCTTAGAAAACACCCAAAGCATCACTAATCCAACAAACCATATCCGTTCTAAAAAGTAAGGTCTTGATTGATCTCCTGAAATGTGCAAAGGAATCCTTTCTTTGGAAACAAAATTTCAAATCCATATTCTATTGGAATGCTAAACTGCATGACTAAATAGAAAAATGCCTCGGGCTTCGATCCTAAACACACGCTTGAACACAATGGGATTTATTTATGAGGAAATACATAGAACTGGGGAGGCTTTATTAACCACTGCCATGGAAAAATTGGTGGAAGCATATATTTTAACTTTATACAAGGGGTTTGGTGTATTGTTTTCTTTTGCTGTATGGAAGTTTGAGATCAATCCATCTGTATAGATGGGCTTCTGTAACACCAGCAAAGATGGAAGAATCCTGCTGTCTATGCAGTCACACAGCATGACACTTGTGTAAATGAACAACGCCCTTCTTACCACATTACACTGGAGCAGCATTTTTTCTAGGCCTGGAATACCCAGAACTAGTGCTTTGATTTTATGTGTCAATGAATTAGCTTCTTTTGGCTTCCTCTTTACATGCCACAAACACAGGAACATTCATATGAACTATTTAGTATGGATATTTCAAGACTGTGTATCAGAACACAAAGCTTTCCATTATTATTGTACTTTTGGCTAAGATAGTTAACATGATGTGTAACCTATAAAAACAACTCCTTTGAAAATGAAAAATGAAAATGAAAAAGCTTTCATTTTGACTAGCAAAAGCTTTCTATGGTTTTAAGCTGTAGTTTAAGTTTTAAGCTTTTGGGGCTGGGGGGGTGCAGAGACAATCTCTTATACCAATTGCAATAGGAAATGAAAAATTATGCTGATTTCTTTTTCAAAAAATAAAAATTTGGTTTCTTTTTGAAGAAAGAAGCCCAACAGAGCACTCTATTATGTGCTCTGCAAGAAACTGTTTGATCATAAGGTTCACACTTTATAAATATATCCTGTCACACGCTATTCAAATTCCAAGAGCTTTTGAAAACCGGCAATTGCAGTTAAAACATTTTCGGGAAATCATCAGAAAACTAGTCCCTTTAGCAGCAAAGGATAAACGATTAAACAAATTTGCTGCCTGCTTCACAATCCAGTAAATCAAAGAATCTGGAATTAAACTGGTCTAACCCCATAATCCATTACGCTTTGAACCCGTGAGAGCATTCTCACGGAAACTTTTTATATGTGAATCATGAACCCAGTATTTACTTTCAAGACCACATCTTCTTTTATACAACACATACAGTTTATCTTCTGCTGTTGATACAACCGATCGATTTAAAGAAGATCCAAGTGTTTTTATGGCTACTCACCCAAAATATCAAGCTGCCGGAGATTAGTACAATTTGCAGCAAGTTCATCTATGTCAGAGTCACACACAGACCTGTTGGCTGTCAGAAAGAGCTTTTGCAAGTTTGGGAGTTTACGCGCAAGGTGCGCAAAGCAGCCGGTGCTGCTCTGAAGGGTTGGGCACCAGCCAAGATCCAGCTCCTCCAACAGTGGACAGCCAGAAGCTAGCTCTGCTATTCCATTTTCAGTAATGTTTTTACATCGCCATAAGTCCAGTGTACGAAGTTTTTTGCACTTGGCTCCCATCATGCTAGCTATTGTGTCATAGTCTTCAATCTGTGAAGAAATAACACTCATTTGGAGGATACTGGTATTTATACCCTCAATCTTGCATTTAAAATTATGAACCTGTTAGTTGCAGGTTGGACACAAGTACCACAAATTTCAAGCGTGTTTATAAGCAAATTGTCTTTAATACCCATATGCAGCCTGCAAACATTATTCTGTGCAACATCACACACTTCAGGTCTCCTAAATAGGGATGGCCAGTTTGCCAAGAGGTCATGGGTGGCCCCCAGGGACCCCCTCACCTTCATTTTGTGACTATTTGGGATACACCATGTGGTAAATTCTGTATTGAAGCAATTCCATATACTCAGGGAACACAATGTTTAAAAACCTGTTTCATGGCAGAGTATATGGGTGGCAACCATCTTGATAATGTCAGGCTATGAGTCAGTCATGAGTGGCACCATGAATATTCTTCAACTATAGAGGATTATTACTCAAATGAAACTATCTGTTTTATTACTCTGCCACAAAATTAAGCATGCTCCTATTTTTAAATGCTTTGCTTTAAGTGTTATGCTTTTTAATGGGTTTGTTTTATATATATATAATATTTTAATGGGATATATATATATATATATATATATATATATATATATATTGCATTTTTAATGTTTTGACAGAATTGTTTTATTGTGTATTTGAATTAAGTGTAGACACTTTATAATTGATTTTATACTTGCAAACTGCTTAGAAGCCATTTTGGCATGGAAGTGGTATATAAATCAATGAATAGTAGTAATAATACAATGTCTGTTCTGCATAAGAATTGTGATACATAGGAGCAGGGAAGCTGCAGATCATGGACCAATCACCGATAACACTGTATAGTTATTTCCTATACTTTTTTGGGGGGGTAGGGAGTACTTGCAAAACGCAGTCATGGCTGCTGCAATCTGGCTGTGTGTGACACTGGAAAGCAGAGGGCGAAATAGGGCTGGGATGTAAACTATATAATGTCCACTCCACTCCACACACAAAATGGTTTTCCATGGCAGATTTCGGCTTCTGCAGTGGAATCTGATGAATAATTATAATTTGAGCTTGGGAGGGGGGAATATACAACTCAAAAACATATGAAGTCTAGCTCATAATCCTAAAGGTGCATAAGTAGAAGGAAATGAACGTTTAAAAATCTGGAAGCTATATATTTGAATATACACATGCACGTGACAAGCGACATCATCGTATGGGAAACACCACAACAGGGATTTCCATGACTTGAACTAAATACATAAATTAATTCTACCCACCTATGGCTATACACAGGAGGATTTCTGCAATTCCTACAAAGTAGCCCAAGTGATGAAATAGAAGCTTGGCAGATGGACAGATGTAAATTCAAGCAAACATTTATTTTATCTTTTTATAAGAAGTGCATAGGTATTAGATGAAAGGATGAAAACAGGCGGTTAGATTTTTCTGCAAGTGAGCTGGGAAGTCTAAATGCTGATAACATACACTGAGCCTGGACTTTTAAAACTTACCATTACACAGCTACCCAGGCTGAGGTGCTGAAGATCTGAACAGAAGTTCAGAATGCTGAGCAGTGCTGTTTGCTGCCATTGGGGAACACATCAGAAGCAAATATAGAAAGCAAACACAAAGAGAAAGGGTCAATTAGACATTAAAGGCTGTCACCACTTTCCCTGAAATTCAGCTCAAAACCTAGGTAACAGACACCACAAATGCCATTTAATGAGTCCCCAGATGCTCTAACCATTGATTGGCTTAGAGTCAAGGTAATCATTACAAGCCTTTATATAATAAGTCACTCTGGATGTGGTTTTGCATGCCCTGAAGACACCTTTATTCCCATGACCTATCAGTTCCTTTCCCTTAGGAAAGCTCTTAGAAGTCTGGCAAATTCAAACAACAAGCAAGGCCACACCAAAAACACAGAGGGCTGGTGACATCCCAGAAAAGTACAGCATCTCTGACATTCACTGATCGGCTGCAGCCTGATGGAACTGCCAATAGAGTCACACAGCATCAGGACCGAGCTGGTGACTTTAATGTCACAGGATGCTCTTGCTGACAAGGGTACTGACAATCATTGAGCTCCTGTCACTAGCAACATACAGATGGAAACAAATACAATGTGCACTTTACAGTCATGTTGCTGCTATTTTAAACATGCTTATGGTGAGGTGCCACATCATTAAAACACAGCAAGAGGGACTCCACTAGAATATCAGATGCACCTTGCGAAATTTTTTTTTTTGAGGTTGCAGTAAGCATTACAACTTTAGGCATATAATACACATCTCACACAAAATAATCACAAACACATATTCCAAATTAGTAGTCCAAGTTGTCCTGAGACATAGTTTTCTGTATTTCGTATCTTAGTCTGAAGTGCGATATTTAGTTTAGAAATAGGCTTCACAGGAAAATAAACTGGGGACCAACATGATTAAATAAAAATTCTGAATGATTTACTTCTACTAGAGTAAAAACATTAAAAATGTTATATTTTTATAAGTTTGGTGTATTTCTTTGAGGCTTGAAAAATACTTTTTCAGGATTTTTACTGAAGGAAAAAAAATGCATAAATACATATCACAGTTAAGCATTGATGAATAGTGAGTAAGTCTTATCTAATCACTAATTATCTGCCTGCAATGTCAGATTAATGTAACAATTGGCAATATTGTGCAAAAGTTAGTTACTATTAAAATGTAACCGCCACAGTGGTTGATACGTTTAATGTTAGTAAACTGCTAAATAACTTTTAATATTTCTGTAAGCAAATACTGATTTTCAGTATTCAAACATATGTTTGATAACCTCTTTAGTACTGTAGTCTTTTTTTTTGCAAAAATTTTATTAGTTTTTACAATATCAACGACAAAGAAAAACACAAAACAAACAAAACATAACAAACATAAATCATACCCTTATTGAAAATAACAGTTATTTACTTTGTAAAACGACTTCCTCGTTTCCCCTTAGTTGAATTTCATTGCATATCCTTATAACGGTTTTTCAAATTAGTACTGTATCCTTATAACGGTTTTCCAAATTAGTACTGTAGTCTTTATGGACAATTGATTATTATCAATTATTAAAGGCACAAATGAGTTCTAATCAGGCTTACTTTAATATACAGACATGATGACTCAATAGGTTTAGTCTTCAAAGGAATATTTCTACAACATAAGGGGAGATGGAGAAAAGAATGGAAAGGGCAAAATGCAGCTTTCACAATGCTGCACAAGTCCATTTATTTAATGGTGAAAGAAAATGAAAGCCAGACTAATCAAATATAGTTGGACATGCCTTATTCTACTGAAGTATTTATCAAGCTTTTGTAACACACGCCCCCTTAGCCAACATAAAAAAAAATCCCATGTTCCTCCTCAAACCTGGCTCCTGTAATTATTTTATTTGAATTTTCAAATGGAGTGATATGTTGTGACTTTCACATTTTTACTTATATTGTATGTATTGTTTGAAAACACTCACGCCGCCGCTCCCCTGCCTGACCCCCCGATCTACTGGAGATATATTGGGATTATCATAAATATAGCTTTTTGCACTTCAGGATGTTTGCTTATTGCTTGCATGTGTTTTACAGTATTTATTTTAATATTGTACGCTCTGCCTTGGTTAGGCTTCAAATATATTTCCATTCTTTGTTTTGCCTACCTCATAGCAACTGTTACAACTCCCTTGGGCATTGGGGCAATCCTTTGTCTTGGATGGAGGGGAGGTCGTAGTCTCTGCCTGCCCCTCCAAACATATCCTGTTAAAGTGATCTAGGGAGAGTGGCCATGTCCACGTGCCCTGGTGTGGCCAGGGCCAAGGGAATTCCCCCCAGATGGCAGTCCCCGCAGGCTTCACCCTATTTGATATAATTCTTGGGAAGCCCCTGACCTACGTGCCAAACCTCTTTCATCTGCGTTAAATACAGTTGTGGCCTGTTTCGATCCAAACCAGTCTATGTGGTCCTTTATTTGTCTGCGGGTTGGGGACTGGGGAGCACAATGCCTGGACATGCAATTGAAATGAAAATAAACAAGTTGTATGATTCTATTTAAACAGGGCCACTTTAAGACATATTTAGAAGTGAGTTTTTTGGTGCAAATTAGGACAAAATGTAGTGTGCTTTGGGGGGGGGGATTACATGCATGTTCGGAAAACTAAAAGAAGTATTTTGTTGCTTCAGGCAACTTTTATACTACAGGGGATATACAGTGGTACCTTGGGTTACATACGCTTCAGGTTACAGACTCCGCTAACCCAGAAATAGTGCTTCAGGTTAAGAACTTTGCTTCAGGATGAGAACAGAAATTGTGCTCTGGCGGCGGGGCAGCAGGAGGCCCCATTAGCTAAAGTGGTGCTTCAGATTAAGAACAGTTTCAGGTTAAGTACGGACCTCCGGAACGAATTAAGTACTTAACCTGAGGTACCACTGTACCACCTTTTTTGGGTGCAGCTAGAAGGACTTTAAAGGTGGCAGGGAGAAGATGAGTATGTACCCAGATTCCAGATTCCTTAAGATACTAGATTGCAAATAGACTGCAAATCTATTCCCCATTAAACACTGTTCAATGCCAGTTCTAAGATGTTACCATGTTGTACAAAATCTATAATTATACAAACATAGGTTTGCAACAAGTTCTAAATTATAATTCCTATTATGTACATTCAAATGCAACAACAGCATAAAAAAGTTTGAAATGGTCGGGTAGTTAGTTACACAACATATGAATTGATACTTTATTTTTAAAAACATGACATCCTGATGCTTTTGAATGTAAAAGCACTAGGATCATAGATTTGATAGCTTCATCAAGATATCATGTTGGCTCCAACACAGAAGTGGAAACAGAAAATCAAGATAAGAATCAAATCAAGATAACATACATATACAAGCCAAAATAATGATGTGTATTGTCAAGTTACTATGAACAAAGTACTTTTATTGTCCATTGTGCACCTCAAATGCATCAATGCCAACAAATTCTGGAAGTATGCTGTGAATGCATATTCAATGAATAAAGGATTAAAGAGTCAGCAAATACTAAGACCACCAGCACAAAACTTTTTTGAGTATAACTGCAGTCTTAATTTAGTATAACTTAAAGATTACTTAGATGACTGAAGCAAAATTATAACTTGTAATAAGTGCTTTCAAAAAGTAAGAATATTTAAGTTGTAATTATTTATAATTAGAAAATTTATTACATCTTGGTTTTGTACACAGTTGGTTGCATTTCATGAAGGGAAACTACCGCTGGATTGTTTAAGCAGAAGGCTAGGTCTCTAAAAGGCATTTTCAAATGGTAAAATTGTTCCACTATTGGCCCAACACAGAGATAACTAGCCATGTGCATTGAATAAACATGGGGTGACGTAGGTTTGCAATAAAACTGGCTGCAATTGCAGCCAATAATTTAAGCCTGAAAATGAAACATGTGTACATGTGAATCTTCTGTCTGCACATACTTTAATAACCCATAGACTACAACAGGTGTATTTTCCATTGGCAGCAAGGAAGGTATTTACGCTTGCAGAACGCAAGCTGTCATTATATCTGTGTGTAAGTAACTCCCAAAACAGATCAGGAAAAAATTATTTTACTAACCTTAAATTTACTAACCTTTGGTTAGTAACAGAAAGATGTGCTATTGCTGAAGTTGAAACTTTGAACAAAATTATTGTGACTGATGCTTTGGCAGTCACTGACTCAGGATGGAGGAAACTTACGGCATTCCCCCCCCCCGACTTTCGCTTAGATGACTCTCAGGACATCATAGTAGCAATCAGCATTCCAGGAGAGAGCAAGTTAAGTTACACATGATAGAATGGATGGTATTGAATTCCCACCAGACACATTAAAAATCCTGAGGGATTAGGGAGCAGAGAAATGCAGTAAACTAGGAATATATCTATACTAGCAGATGCAAGCTGTATTTATTAGCTACAGTCTTAAGTACGAAATCCAGTGATGGCTGTCAACCAACAGAACTGACAATGTTGATAGAACAAATTTTGCTTCGTGTTCCCTCAAAATCTGCTCTGGAGCACTGAGGGATCCTTGGGACAGATCTGGGAGGGGGGAGGGGAAATCCTATGTGTGATATTGGATTGCTGGATATTGCCCTAAGATACATTTTTTTCCTGAATTTTTCAAACATGAGTACTTCACAGAAGTTACACTATTCTGCTTCTGAGGCTTAAGTCTTATCATCACTGATAAAAGAAGAAAAACTTTACCTCTACTTTCGTTCGGTAGAGAATTAGACGGGTAAGGTTGCACAACTTGGCAATGTGATTGAAAGCCTGAGGTGGTAGCTTATCACAGGAGGAGAGATTTAATTCTTGAAGATTCAGACACGTCTCAGCAATGACCTCCAAGCAAGCCTCATTGAGGAAATGACCACAAGACAACTCCAGGCGCACTAGTTCTGAACCACAAACCTTCAAGAATCTGTAAAAAGCACATTGTCATGTGGGTTAATTCAAAAAGAAGCGTTGTTGGTTACAGTAGTTTAAATTGGGGGGGGGTACCACCTGGATAAAGCCCAGTTATTTCTCTTGCCATGTCTTAGAAGCTCGAGAACAATGCTACGCATGCCTAATAAGAAGCCTTATTAGTAAAGCAACAGCTTAAATACAGAACTGAGGGGGGAGCATAATCAACACCAGGGATCAAGAGAAAGCAGTTTAACCAGCCAAGAGAAGTTTCCTCACAGCTGCAAGAAGGAAAATTCTACCATGGAAGCATCATGATACACCTAAACCAGAAAGCTAGAGCCCATTTTATAAATTACAAAATTGGTACTCAGAAATGCTGCAATGTGTGCATACTGTGGGAATTCAATTGTAGCTTCTGATGTACGTACAGTCAAGCCTCGGTTCTCGAATGGCTCCGTTTTCGAACGTTCCGGCTCCCAAACGCTGAAAACCCGGAAGTAAATGCTCCGGTTTTCGAACGTCTTTCGGAACCCGAACATCCGAGATGGCTTCTGTGTGAGTACAATAAACTCTTGCAACCAATCAGAAGCCGCGCCTCAGTTGTCGGTCTTCCTGAACGGATTACGTTCGACAGCCGAGGTTTGACTGTATATGCAAATAACCACACAGACATGTATCACCACACATTACAGATCACTGGGTTCATGCTTGGATTTTAAGTTAATTTCTACACCGAAATGTCTCTTCTGAAAGCATTTTGTAACTTGTGAAGCAGTTATTTGTGTTCCAAAGGTTTCCCATATATCCTCACAGCATAGATATGCTTGCCGCTGCGAGGGACAGTAGTGTCAGGGAGACCCGAACAGCATGCACACCATACATTTAAAGCATCCCCCTCAAGAATCCTGGGAACTGTAGTTTTTTAAAATGTGTTTTGGGAACTGTAGTTCTGTGAAAGGTAAGCTACAGTTCCCAGGGTGTTTTGGAGGAAAATGTGCCTTAAAATATGGTGTGTACACAACCCAGGAAACAAGAGAATGATGATAGCAGAAACTACTGTCTCTAGATTAAATGTGACACACCAAGAAGACAGTAAGGAAGGGACAGTGTCGGGATAAGTGAGTACAGGCACAAGGCACATCTAAGCTTATTTGCAGACCAGATCACATTCACAAAGTCCAACAGAGTAAAAGCAAACTTTCTTAGGATCTGTATTTATTACTGAACTTATTCTAATGCAGTTTTCCATTAATCAGAAGAAGAATCCTCTAGAAGTGCTACCATGGATTTTGTTTCATTAAATATCAATTATACCATGCAATTGAAATTTTGAAACACATCAAGCCCTAGAATTTTGGCATCACATTATTTCATACACATTTTACATACATAAGAAGCATACTGTAGAGGCTAATTTTTGTAACATTATTGTATTGAGAAATTTAAGACCATAAGACACCAAGCCAACTTTATTCAAGTAATGTGAACATCCTAGACAAATTCTTACATAAGCATTCCTTTAATTTTCACTTCCCCCCCAAAAAACCCCATGCAGAATAAATGTAAATAGATTTGTTTCATTGTCTTCACAATTTACAATCTTACATGTAATAAAGGGATTGAAATCTCAACTTTTAAAGTATAATTTCTTTAAAATATAATTTCTTGCTCCCAAAACACTCAAATATTTTGCAGCAGCACAAACTTTATCCTGCTACAATTGACATTAGCAAGCAGTGTTAAAAACTCTACTGCACTTCTGATGCCAAATCTGAATTATCCGTATGTAATATGATTATGCGCACCATTTTCTCGATTCACATGCCATTCTTTCACTGACAGAGCAATATAAAATTATTCAAATATATATTACTAAATTTGATTTATTGTCCCAATCAGTATTTCCCAAACTCCCTTTTTAGCTCAAGCACAGAAGTTTAGCAAACTTAGTAATTCTCAAAAGTAAAACATGATGACATTCTTATATAGCCCTAAGGAGATGGACATTATCAATAAGTTAAATTACCTTCAGCTTTGCCTCAGGATGTTCACATGCCTGAAGCATTCTGTCCTCTCATGGTAATATATCCTTTGCTTGTCAGATTTCTTAGATCACTATTCTAATTTGTTCTATTTCCTTGGAGTTAATACATATTCTACCGATACTCAACATTTTCAGAAATATAAACAAATAGCTAGCTAGCTAAACTTTAAAGGACTATAAACATAATCTAAAGTTTGGCCCCCAAAGCATCAATATACTGTAATAGGATGGGCTGAGGATTGCAGCCTAACAGTGTTCAAGCAATGGGCTGGATCTAGGCTAACCACAAGAGGAGCTCTGCCCATATAGTGCCCTGAAGGACCAGGTGCGCAACCTGGGAGTCATTTTGGACTCACAGCTGTCCATGGAGGCACAGGTCAAATCTGTGTCCAGGGCAGCTGTTTACCAGCTCCATCTGGTACGCAGGTTGAGACCCTATCTGCCTGCAGACTGCCTCGCCAGAGTGGTGCATGCTCTGGTTATCTCCTGCTTGGACTACTGCAATGCGCTCTACGTGGGGCTACCTTTGAGGGTGACCCAGAAACTACAACTAATCCAGAACGCGGCAGCCAGACTGGTGATTGGGAGCGGCCGCCGAGACCATATAACACCGGTCTTGAAAGACCTACATTGGCTCCCAGTACGTTTCCGAGCACAATTCAAAGTGTTGGTGCTGACCTTTAAAGCCCTAAACGGCCTCGGTCCAGTATATCTGAAGGAGCGTCTCCACCCCCATCATCCTACCCGGACACTGAGGTCCAGCACCAAGGGCCTTCTGGCGGTTCCCTCACTGTGAGAAACCAGGCAGAGGGCCTTCTCGGTAGTGGCGCCCTCCCTGTGGAACGCCCTCCCACCAGATGTCAAAGAGAACAACAACTACCAGACTTTTAGAAGACATCTGAAGGCAGCCCTGTTTAGGGAAGCTTTTAATTTTTGATGTATTACAGTATTTTAATATTTTTTTCAAAGCCGCCCAGAGTGGCTGGGGAAGCCCAGCCAGATGGGCGGGGTATAAATAATAAATTATTATAATATTATTATTATTATTATATAGCCCTTGAAAACCTGGACCAGTAGGCTGAGGGACCTTCAGAAACCATATGGGAGGTGATGTGGGGAACTGCAGGGGAAAGGGAGAGGGAATTGCTTCTGCTCCCTTCTCCCACTGAGTCCTTCCACGTGTCTTTCATTTGCAAAAGGTAGGTCTACATCCAGCCCAATAACTTCTCGATGGACAATTACTTTTTTAAAAAAATATAATGTCTGACATAAAATTTGCTAATATTAAAAAATTTGGTTAAAAATAGCAAACCACACTTTTAAATCAGTACCATACAAACAATTGTAGCCCAGTCTTTCATGAGTTCCAGAATCTCCATTCTCCACTAAGCATCAAATAATATTTTTCTGCTCTGTCTATAAGCATCTTGGGTCATCATAATTCCTTAACCTGACTTCCCAATCTAGTAGAGAAGCTCCATGGGCGCGAGGTTACTACTATTATTGAACTAACCATGAGGATGTTGTATATATGATGTTGAATATCTGTAAATAAAGCAAGTAATAAAATATATGAATCAAAACTAATACGAAAGCCAGTATTTCGCTTAACCTGGTTAAAGGTTGGGAACTCAAGTTCTGCTGTCCTGGCTAGATTGCCTATCACAAAATCGAAAGGCTGAGCAAGATCAAAACCTACCGAAACCCTGGCACTAATATGTGGAACTGCAACATTCTGGAACTCTTCTTGCTAGCTTCTCTGTTACTGCTAACCTTTTAGAAATGGCATTATGTTCCCAATTCTTCAGTGAAGCCTACCTTCTCTGACCCAATAAGCATTCCTCATTTCTCTCAGATAGGTAATTATTGCCATGAAATAGGGATCCATAAACAAAGCAGTGGCAAGTCACAGGCCTCGCTGCTTTAGTTATGGATCCACTTCCATCTCTACCACTGTCAAATACGGCTTTAGTGGCCAACTGTTTGACAGGTGGAAGGGAAATGGCTGTTACGAGCTCCAGGTGGCTGGAATGCCAAACAGGATGTTGATGTTTTGGGACTGTACCACGGGAACAAAGGACAGTCTATTCAGTGTACTGAGCACCGGATGTTAGCTCAGAGTGTCACATGATCCGTACTGGAAGTACATGGGAGGAGTATTCTCGCCTTATCTTGCCGGGAGTCGCAGACAGGGGAGGTCAACAAGGATTCAAGCCGGGCACCTGGAGGGTGGCCAATTCCTCTGACTTTTGGCTTGAAACCGACAATGGCATGGGATAAAATGGCAGAGACCACAGAGAATTAGGCTGAACTTACCCTCAAGCTTCACTCCAAGGAGAGAGCAGCACTGCCTCTGACACACACAAAAGCCAGTTGTTAGAAATGTAGTTATGTGTCAAATTCCATTCCCCTCTGCTGCTGCTGCTGCTGTAGAAACCCATACCTGTCCTACCTGAAAGGGGTGGGAAGCAGGGGTATGGGGATGATTCTCAAATATTTAGTACATCATGATTCAGAGCACTGACCTGCTAAAAGCAGATAGAGAAATGGTTCCTCTGTTTCCAGTCCAAGATAAATTCAGCCACTGGACAAGGATACAGCGAGACTGTAGGTATTCTAGAGCTGTGTCGTTTATTCTTGCCCAATAAGGTTGCAAACTGAGGTGAATGTACTGTAGAGGATCACAGCAGTGCTGATAAAGTAGCTTACATGTCTGCGATAGTCTACACAGATCTGGGACTGCAAGGTGACTCAAAATCAACTGGATAAGCTGAATTGAAAACACAGAAAAGAACATCACACCACTGTCCTTAAAATTACAATTTCCACTGCATTTGATAATATATCCCATTAGTTCACTGATTTTTAAAAAGTGAATACACTTAAGGGGAAAAACATTTTCTGTTCCTAGTCATTTTTCTATTTAGTGCTTCTTTTGTTCCTCTCTACCTTGCTTTTTAAAATACTTTACATAATTAAACTTCATTTAAAAAACACACACCTGCTTTTCTCTCTTTAAGGATTTTTAAAACCATGCATTAGCATAACAGAAGGTATTTCTGCTTTCAAGATTAAAAAACAACACCAGTTGAGTCCTTCTCTCTCTCTCTCTCTCTCTCTCTCTCTCTCTCTCACACACACACACACACACACACACACACACAGCTTGCCCAACACAAAAATACAAAATCAGCTATTTCATTATTTGGCATGATTATGTTCTTTTTAAGTTCCATTAATTTCTATCAGAGAGTAAAGCACATTATTAACTCCCTTCCATTGAATATATAATAAAAATTATATATAATATAAATATTAGAAATATTCTACTAGTTATTCAGAATTTAGCCATATGACTTATATCTTGTCACATAGCCAAAACAAGAGTCAAGTATCACAACTCAAGTTCATATGAACAGAAAAATCAAGTTTGACATTAATCTAAAAGAACCAAAATCCACACTGAACTGTATACTCCAAATGCTGTCAGAGATACATGATGGTTTTTGTTTTATTGTAAGCAAAACAGAAATATAGGATTTTCAGAATTGCAGACTGACTTATTTTACAATGACACCACAATACCAATAGCTGCGCTGGTGATAGAGTAGGAATCAAGTCAGTCCTGTGCAAGAGGCAAGTTTTCTTCCATACTATGTGTTATTGTGGTTCATGTAAATTGCACTGTTAGTATTTTTTGTTTGTTACAAAAATAGGATGAGGCTGAAATGCTTTGTATGCTGTTATTTGTGAGCCCACACATCATCTAGTCAAAGAAGTACAAAGTGAATTTTCAGACTGTTAAATTGATGACATTCCTTGCCATTGCAGTGAAAATTGTAAAGGAAGGTTTAAAAGGAAAATAGTGTTCTTTTAAAGAGAACAAAATTATGCTTCTCATATTTCTCTACTATAACATGGTTAATAAGGATATGAAAAACTCAATAATGTCCCCTTTAACTAATTTCATTTTAAATGTATCTGATAATCTACACATCACTAACTCTGCATTAGAGATAAAAAAATCTTTTAACATGTCAGTATCAACACCAGAAAAGTTAATCCCACTTTAGACTAAAATTACACTTCATGATACCTGAAATGAAAAGGGTATAATGAAATGTCAGTAAGATTATGACATTAAGATGTAACTGAAGTACTTTTTTTGCTTTTGATTAAACAAAGATAACAGCTTCCAAGCCTACAGGCTAATAGCCATTAATCATTACTACTTTAGAGTCTGGTGTCTTGTCAGAAATTTGCTGTGTCTGTGTGTGAGAGTGTGTGCACGCGCGCCCTAGCATAAAGCACAATTTGATACTATAATGAATAAGTGAGGAGACATGATGTGTTCAGAACGACTCCCAGAATGCTGTTGAATATCCGCTTTTAAAAACTAATCCTATAACATGCAGAGTCTCTTTCAAACCACTGTGGTTATTATGCATTACTGAAGAAAAATGGCAGCTGTTGTCCGTTTCCGACGGCTTTTCTTTTAAAAGTCAGTTTACATAAAAGAAAAGAACTGTGGAGGGAATTTTGAAATATTTCTAAGACTTGTATTAAAAAAGGAAGAAATTAAAGAGGAGTAATAGTTCCCAAACGGGACGCGGGTGGCGCTGTGGGTAAAAGCCTCAGCGCCTAGGGCTTGCCGATCGAAAGGTCGGCGGTTCGAATCCCCGCGGCGGGGTGCGCTCCCGCTGCTCGGTCCCAGCGCCTGCCAACCTAGCAGTTCGAAAGCACCCCCGGGTGCAAGTAGATAAATAGGGACCGCTTACTGGCGGGAAGGTAAACGGCGTTTCCGTGTGCTGCGCTGGCTCGCCAGATGCAGCTTTGTCACGCTGGCCACGTGACCCGGAAGTGTCTCCGGACAGCGCTGGCCCCCGGCCTCTTGAGTGAGATGGGCGCACAACCCCAGAGTCTGTCAAGACTGCCCCTTACGGGCAGGGGTACCTTTACCTTTAATAGTTCCCAAATTGAGACTGGTGTTATAGCCTTAACAAATGGCAGGAAGGCCTGTGGGCCACAAGCGGCCCAAGGAGGTCGTTTAACTGGCCCACGAGCTGCCCCCGAACTGAGTCGCTCGCTCAGCGAGCCCCCGTGCGCTGCGCTAAACCAGAAATCACATCTGCACATGTGCAGGTGCCGAAAATCGTGACTGCACGCAATCCGGACCATGGAGGGATCTCTGCTGGAGTGAACTGGCCCAGGCGAGGTAAACCTCGGTGACCCTTGATTTAGAGTGACCCCTTTTCTTTTTACAAGAGGGGAAAATATATATCCCCTTGATTTGGTATAGTATGAATCAATTAGTATCAATCAGTTTCCTCCATAATCAATACTATACAACAAACATTGTATACAACAAACATTGTATTTGAATCATTTCAAAAATTATTTTGCATAGTATAACCAGCAATGATAAACTATGCTTGCAAAGGTTATTTTCCATAACAGAACAAAAGAAGCAAGCTATTTTCATGGGGGGGGGTGGAGTTCCATTAATAACAGAATTTCAGCTAGCATTTTTTTTGGATTTTGGTATTTTTACAAAATATTATTTGGATTTGTTTAATACCACTTCGAGAAGAACTCATGGTTTATTTAAAACATATCAAGAAAATGGGAATTTTGTTTTTAAAAATTATGGGCAGATTTAAAAGGACTATGAGTGAAGCCATTCCTACTCATGGATATGAAGCTATCTTGAACCCTTGTATCCTAATTAGTTATGGCAATTCTGCTTTAAAGTAAGAATTCCCACTCCTTTACCTCATAAGGCAATTTATCAAAGTATCCATTAGTTGTCCATTCCTTGAAGGCAGCAGCACTAAACTGCTTATTAAGGATGTCCATGCTGCAGCTGTCTTGCTCTCCATCTTCTTCTTCTTCATCATCATCATCCAGATCATTCATATCAATCAATGAAGTATTAAGAGAAAGCACAGGCCTCTCTCTCAAACCATGTAGTACTACTGCATCCAACTCGGTGTAGTAATCCAGAAGAGAACTATTCACTTCTAGACGAATTAGGTTTGTAGGAAAGTTTATCCGTTTGATACTAGGTGCAAACCGACGTGCCTGAGGTGAATTTACCTTGGTGGGTGGCTCTGACCAAAGGATTTCCCATCTACAAAAATAAAAGTATACACGTAACACCATTATTAGACAAAAAAATGTTTTTTAGTAGTGGTGCCCCGCAAGACGAATGCCTCGCAAGACGGAAAACCCGCTAGACGAAAGGGTTTTCCGTTTTGGAGGTGCTTCGCAAAACGAATTTCCTATGGGCTTGCTTCGCAAGACGAAAATGTCTTGCGAGTTCCTGCGGGGTTTTTTTCCTTTTCCTCCCCTTTTTCCCAAGCCGCTAAGCTGCTTATCAGCTGATCCGCTAAGCCGCTTAACAGCTGATCACTAAGCCGCTTATCAGCTGATCCGCTAAGCCGCTTAACAGCTGATCCGCTAAGCCGCTAATCAGCTGATCCGCTAAGCCACTTATCAGCTGATCCGCTAAGCCGCTTATCGGCTGATCCGCTAAGCCCGCTAATAGCGCTAATCCGCTAATGGGCTTGCTTCGCAAGACGAAAAAACCGCAAGACGAAGAGACTCGCAGAACGGATTCTTTTCGTCTTGCGAGGCACCACTGTATTGGTAATGAAAATAAGTTCAAGTTGATAAAAAATACAGCATGAAGAATACTAAAAGGGGGCTGATATAAAACACTTAACTCTTCTATCTCATAAAACTTAATAAATATCTCACAAAATAAAAAGGTTAGATAATATACTAACATTATTCACTGACTCCGATGTTGATTTCTTCTTAATATAGCACAATTTACACAGGTTTAGGAGGGAAAACTGAGAATGCACAGTGTACATGCATTTCAATAAGTGAACAATTAAAGGGGCTATTAAAAAAATTGCAGGTAATTGCAGATGAAGTGATAACCAACATATGTGGCTATGTGAGTGTTTTTCCAGACAGTGGCTGTACAGACAGCACACATTTTATGGCAGAAGATTTTTCTGAGCCTTGATGCAGAAAAAATAGTCTCCTTGGGATGCCAACTAGTACATGCCCAGTTTATGCAATCCAATATTTTGGAAATAAAACATTAAAGATATTTTGATGTTGTTGTTGAAATAGCTCAAAAAGATGGAATTCTGAAGTCATTTCCAAGAGCTATTTTGTCCAAGGACTGGCTTTATAATGAAGAAGCCATTAGTAGTCCACTATGGTAACCCACAAATGCCCACCATTACGTTGAGAAGATTATGTTGAAATCCAAAGTTCTTCTGCCTTGAGATCTATGGATGAAGGATGGTGTTCAAATTTAATAAATAATGATGAATAATAACATGTGATGAAATATTGTCATTCTTAAGAGCTACTGTTCAGCTCCTTATCACCTATAGCAGCAGAGAAGTTTTTACAGCACAACACCATCCTATAAAGACAGAAGATTACAGGGTGCCATTGCCTAATTCTACCCTGGCCCCAAAAGCTATTTGGGATAATGGCTATATGGAAGCTCCATGTTCAGATATGGTATGGCACACTGAATATCATTTGCTGGAAAAGTTTATTGCCTTAAAGTCCTGATGGTGGGCTTTATGGAGGCAACTGGTTAGTCACTGGGGAAATAAAGAAGAGGGAGTAGGTGGATCTTCCTACAGAGTTCTTCTTATAATCGTCAGGACCCGTTGAAGACCAGCCAAGCAAGGGGTTGTGTCCTCTGTGCCTCCAACCCCACACCTTGTTGGTGGGTCTCAGAACCCAGTATGAAACACGTCTACACACATATTGCTTAAAAAACAACAACCCTTCAAAGCATTGTGACTAAACATCAACTTTGTCTGGATACCTATTCGGACATTTGGAGGGCATATGTTGAACTGTATGTGTAAATTAAGATTGATGTATTGATGTTTATTGTATTGTGAATATGAGCTGACTGTTTTGTTTTCTTCCCCCACTCTCTTTGTGTTGTGTTCCCCCTACTCTTTCATTAATAAATTTGCATATATATATATATATATATATATATATATATATATGGGACGCGGGTGGCGCTGTGGGTAAAAGCCTCAGCGCCTAGGGCTTGCCGATCAAAAGGTCGGCGGTTCGAATCCCCGCGGCGGGGTGCGCTCCCGCTGCTCGGTCCCAGCGCCTGCCAACCTAGCAGTTCGAAAGCACCCCTGGGTGCAAGTAGATAAATAGGGACCGCTTACCAGCGGGAAGGTAAACGGCGTTCCGTGTGCTGCGCTGGCTCGCCACATGCAGCTTGTCATGCTGGCCACGTGACCCGGAAGTGTCTCCGGACAGCGCTGGCCCCCGGCCTCTTGAGTGAGATGGGCGCACAACCCCAGAGTCTGTCAAGACTGGCCCGTACGGGCAGGGGTACCTTTACCTTTACCATATATATATATATATATATATATATATATATATATATATATAATCAATCACATCTCATATCAAGGAAATGAAAAGTAAATTAATAAGATGAATTACCTTACTTCAGCAGGCAGCGTTTGGGAATAAGGACTTGCAGAACATGCCAAAATCCTAACGACAGCACCAGGGTGATAGGTTTCCAGGACATGTATTGCTGTGGGATAAACTGGTTCATCAAACGCAAGCTCTACATAGTCGTGACTATGGAAATTGGGTGGTGTCCTTGTGAAAGGTGACCGTGCGCTAGGACAGACTTCCCACCACGTTCCATAAGTTCGAAATACAGCAGTCTGTGTGAAGTCACCAGAGCTAGGGTACACATTAGGAGTTCCAGCCAAATTCCACATGGTGTATGACATGCTGTTTTCACTACCATAATGGGAACTGAAATCCAACACTTCTTTGGCATATTGGACCACTTCGACATTGATAGGTAAGGCTCTGTTTGATTCAATAGCTCTCCGATTGTTCATAGGTTCGCCCCTTGTAGCTGTCCTGGCTCGGCGTCGAAGGCAAATGTAGTAAAACATGCTCAGAACTGTTAACATGGGAAATGCTGGTGATATCCAGATAGCTATTATCAAGTTGCTAAAGGTCAGGGATCCTCAAGAGACATGCATTGCTTCTTTGTGGGACGTTTGGAAAAACCAACAGGCACCTAAACCAAAACAAAAACAAAGCACAGTTAATACGAAAACGATTCAAGAAACAAAAATGCTTTTACTAGTTTTAGTTGGCCAGCCTTAAGTTGCCACTGCAACATTTGAGAAAAACAAGTTAGTAAAAGTTTAATAAAAATATTATTGTGTAACAAAATGTCTCATATTGCCTTAAAAACAAAGCTTGCAGACAAATCTTAGTTTTCACTTCATTTTTTGCAATAGCAATAGTGAAAAGGCATCCAATTAATTTCAGAATCATAACCTTGGACGCTGTACTCAAAATAACATCATTTTGCATGAAAAGGCAGCATCACTGAACATGGACAGGTTATATAGCTATGCTGCCCTGCAATCTCACACCTCATTCACCATATGGAGTAGAAGATCACTGTGGTCCAAATAACAGTAGCTACATTGATCAAATCTGCCAAAAGCATGAATAAAATCCCCCAAATTACAGAGATGCTATAATTGTTGCAGTAAATGCTAACAGGCTTCACGGCAAGCTACATCTGCTGAAATCCCCCTTCTATGTAACTATTAAAAGGTACAGAAACCCCATCCTCTTTTTATTTATGTCTGACTCTAGAAATAACTATTCTCTACACATTATTGAATTAAAGCAAGCAAGTCTATTGTTCCGCATGAATCTCTTTGCTAACGTAAATGTCTTATATTAGAAATCAGCATCTTTTGAGGTAAGAATAATGCAGCTGACCAAATACACCCTACTGATGGCATTAGTTAACATGTTCTGCAAGAGTTCCTTTCATGGGTAACTTTAATTTTGAAAGCATCTTCTGTGCTAACCAGATCTTGCAGTGCATCCCCAATGTCACACACCATGTTTTGACACATGAGGTCTATATTTTAAGGATTCACCTTAATTTTGTAATTGTCAGTTTTTAAAAGCTGTTTTCAATATTGTGTTTTCATATTGTAGTCCACCTTGGGACCTTAGGGTGAAGTGTGGGTTATTAGAAGGAGCAGAAGCAGAAGGAGGAGGGGAAGAAGAATTTGCATCTGAAAGCAGGCAAAGTATATAAATATGAGATGCACAGAATGGAGGCCATACTGAACAAATATATCAAGTTGTCACACGTTTCAAACACCCAATAGAGTCACACTTAGTAAATCAAAACCTATAAAAAATTAAGAAACATTTTATAAATTCAATATACAATAAATCTATTTAATTAAAATTTTGTACCCCAAAATAAAAGTATAAAAGATAAATGAATAAAAATTGCTTTGCCATTGCCCAGAAATATTAACTTAAAGCAATATTAATATAATTGACGCACTTAAAAAAGATAATTTATACATAATATTAGTTTCAAATACATAATTACTACATTAACATAAGGAGGGAATGAAGCTACATTTTAATAAGAAGAACAGAAAGTTATGTGTTCAAAGTGCCTTAGTAATCCCAGAATTGTATTAACCTTGACAAATACACTTCTGTACAGACTTATGAGCCAAGATGACCCCCAAATTAATCTTCTTGTCTCTGCTCTTAGCTGTTTATCTTCAGCGGCAAAGAGAAGTGCCTATAACCTGTTGAATCTGCAACACAGATGATGAAATAGCTCTTAAAATAGATGCAGTATTTGTGTAACAGACATTTACTCGAACATGCACAACACAAGCCTAAATGTTGCCTGCATTTCAAAGGCAAACTATTTATTTTGCTGGAAAACAAAGCCAAGAAGGTAGCGATAGCTTAATTCATTTCAACGCTATAAATTTTTAAAAGATATTTAATCTATCTTCTCAGAGAGAACTTTTTTTGTTTTGACAGCTCCAGAATTACGAATAAAACTCCACTGTTCTACAGATTTATCTGTTCATGCTCAAGAACATAAGGTGAGCCTACTGCACCCAAAACCTATGTAGTTCAGGGTATTTTCTGTTTTCACAGTAGCCAAGCAAAACCCCGGTGCAAACTTCACAATCCAGACATGAGTGCAAGAGCACTCTCCCACCTCTGATATCCAGAAACAGGGATGCTTGCACTCCATTCAGAAGCTGAGCAGAGATTTCACCAGTGCCAACAGTCTACTCCATCATCTTCTGCTTCAAATTAGATGCTTTATTTATTTTACATAACGTGCATCATGCAAAACAGTACACTTGCCAGCAACCCACTCTGCTGGAGGGCCACTTCTACTAGGAAATGTCAAAGCCTCCAAAATGACTGCCACAAATGTTTCTCATTTGCACCTTGTTTTCCCCTCCAAAACATGCTATAGAGAAAGTGAGTTGGACACCGCCCAAGAGTTCAGATTCAACCCAGTGGATGTTATTTGATTACTTGTAATAAGGTACGGTATAGTGGTTAAGGTGTCAGACTGGAACCTATGATACTCGAGTTCAAAACCCCAATTCAGTTATAAAACTCAGTGGTTGACTTTGGGACAGTCACTGTCTCTCAGCCAGACCAACTTGAAGGGGTTGTTGCGAGGATCAAATAAGAAGAGCCTGAACTTCCCCTGTTTCTCCTTATAAATTCCCCAATCAATCTAAATTAAAGGATACTAAATCCTCACTATATCTCTTCCCCCCACCCCAAGACATTAGTTTGTTCTCAATTTTAACAATTCAAAACATTCCTGTACGTTCAGGTCCTGTAGAATTGTCCCTAACATGTGTCATTTGCACAACTTCAACCTCTTCTTCATAGACCTTTCACCATGTCCTTGTTCTCCACACCGTACAAAATACCATATTTTTTGCTCTATAAGACTCACTTTTTCCCTCCTAAAAAGGGGAAATGTGTGTGCGTCTTATGGAGCGAATGCAGGCTGTGCAGCTATCCCAGAAGCCAGAACAGCAAGAGGGATTGCTGATTTCACTGCGCAGTGATCCCTCTTGCTGTTCTGGCTTCTGAGATTCAGAATATTTTTTTTCTTGTTTTCCTCCTCCAAAAACTAGGTGCGGTTTGTGGTCTGGTGCGTCTTATAGAGCGAAAAATATGGTAACTGCCTCCCACCACTTTGTCACTGCCTTTTCCACTTCTCTCCATTGGTATCCTCTCACTCCCTGCATTCATTCCAAACCTCATCAAATTCAAGGCTTTGCACAACCATCTCACTCAAGCTATTGCAGGGTGGGGCAGGTTTTCAGGCTTCTTGGATCTACAGTAGTTTGGGTTTGTTGGTTGTTGTTGTTTACTAGAAATTCAACCAGTAAAGTGCAAATGGCACACCATTAGAATTAAAGAACAGGGTGTCTTTTGAGCACATCTGGAAACTAGGGGTTCATTTACAGTATCAGAACTGAATAAAGCTAGCAGTCCTTTTAACACACAGTCTACTCCTGGCTACCTTATGTTTTCTTCAGTACAGCAGCCTATTGAAAATCTTCTTGCTGTTGCCAAATGCCAAGTAGGTAACCTTTGGTGATCTACTATAAATCACCACCCCTAAACGCTGCGTGTAGATCCCGATCTGCTTCTAACCACTCCTACTCTATTGCTTTCCCGGAAACCTGTTTTATTACTAGCCTAACCTCTCTCCCTCTCACACACACTTGCAGCTCAATAATAAAAAAAAAGCATTGCCACATCATTTAAAGTAAACGCAGGAATGACCTCCAATAGGGAAAAACTACACGCAATTTTTAAATCATGAGGATTCAAGGGTAGGCCTTATTAAAAACCTAATCACAAGGTAGTTTGGAGACACGTGTTAACCATCACAAATAACTTATTCCTTCGCCAAGATCTTGCCCGCTGTGGAATTAAAAAGAGCTCCTTCGCAAAAGGGCTTTATTCCGCCAAGGGGAAAACACTGCATTATTTGCAAAAGAAAGGAGGGAGGGGAGAAGGGGACTCTGCCATCCGTTGGCCTTTTCTCAAGTCTTCTGATGCGGCCAGAGATAAGACAACTAGTGGCCTCGAAGCCCTCGCCCCTGGCTTCCAAAACCCCCATGCAAGCTACCAGGGCAGACCTCTGAGCAACAGGGGGCGGCCGCCAGGTGCTGGCTCCGGCCTCGCCCTCGGCCAGAAAGGAAAAGGCTGCCCACCCATTTTCATGCTTACTGTTCAGATAATCTTCGCTCCGCTGCCCGAGCCAGCTCTGGGCAGCGGGACGTATTCGCGACCGGCGCCGAAGCTACCGCCGCCATCTTTGAAGCTGGCGGGCGCAGCTCACGCGACGCGCCATGACGCCGGGCGGGGTTTTGCTCGCTCGCTCCTCCTTCCCGCTCAGTTCATCTGCTGGCAGCGGGAGCCCTAGCTGGGCTACGTTTGCAGCGCTCTCTCAAGCAGCGTTTCTTAAACGTTTTGTGACCGGTTTTGCCATGCTTGGGCAGCCGTGGCAATGCACACACACCCTTTCCTAGGAAATTTAAGTTTTTCCCTTGGCCTTTTATCGCCTTTTCTGGGCTGCTTTCGGGATAGTTTGCCCTTGCTCCCCAATTCTGCACAATCCAAATATTGGATTTCGTAACTACATTAAGCAGCCATTCAACTATTTCCTCAGCTACGCTTCATGTTGCATTGCCACTGCAATTTATTTTGAAATCCACATTTTGTGTGATCTTCGGTTCTGTGCCTCCAGGCCTCAGAAGGCACCCTGTTCTTTTTGACTGCCCATACCCAGAGCCTTGATTCATCCTTAGCTGTGGATAATGTTGATATCAGCAACGGCGCAACCGTAAAAAAGGATTGAATTATATAAAGCAACTTGACACAAAACAGAGTCCAAACGGGCCTAGCTTTTAGAGAGCGAAAATAGGCACTATTTCTGAGTGGCAAGGGACACTGCCCACGTGCCAACGGCCTGACATAACATTTGCAGCTTGGCACAAGGCTTTATGCCAGGTACAAAACTAGTGGTAGATAAGCCACTAGTTATCAAGTTCAGTTTAATGGCCAAATGTCTGATGGGGAGGGTGTCATGGCCATCCGTCAGGCAGACAGCTGCAGGATATGGCCATGCTTGACTAATGACAACTCAGCTTTTTGGTGGCAGGTATGTAGTCCTCCAAGGGACACGGGTGGTGCTGTGAGTTAAACCACAGAACCTAGGACTTGCTGATCAGAAGGTCGGCGGTTTGAATCCCCGTGACGGGGTGAGCTCCCGTTGCTCGGTCCCTGCTCCTGCCAACCTAGCAGTTCAAAAGCACGTCAAAGTGCAAGTAAATAAATAGGTACCGCTCCGGCGGGAAGGTAAACGGCATTTCCGTGTGCTGCTCTGGTTCGCCAGAAGTGGCTTAGTCATGCTGGCCACATGACCCGGAAGCTGTACACCAGCTCCCTCGGCCAATAAAGCGAGATCAGCGCCGCAACACCAGAGTTGGTCACGACTGGACCTAATGGTCAGGGGTCCCTTTACCTTTACCTTTATGCAGTCCTCCAGCAGACCAGCAACAGGCGTTCATTCTGTCCAGAAACTGCTGATGCTCCAGTGCCTCCAGGAGACTGGTAGTTGCAAGAAACAGCCACCACTGAAATCAATAGTTTGCTTATTCTCTGCCTTTCAAAGGTGTGGTAAAAGGGATTCAGGCTACATGCAGCCCAGAGGGAGAGCACAGGAGTAGAACAAAGAACAAGTAGCCTGCACAACCATCCTTTGGGGAATTAAATACCTGGAATTTCCTACAGTCATCAAACAGGGAAGTGCAGAAGTCTGGGCAAAATTCCCAGCCATTGGCTCGATTCATTATTATTGGACCTAGTCACTGAATTACTGTGTCAGTTTCCCCCCAATTATATTCTTATGAAGGGGTATCCTGAATTATTCATTTTAAGTTCAATTCTTATTTCAGTTCAACCTAGAACTTCAGATCAGTTTCTGTTCCAATTTTTGAGAGGGAGGGGAAATAAAGGTTCAGACTGAGTTTACATGTCCTATTCTAAGTCAGATTGACTCCCTGGTTCTGTCTTACTTAACATGAGTCATAATAATAATATGTTCCAATTAGTAGTTGTTAACTTGTCTTTGTAACAGAACTATGGAAGGCCTTAGGCGGAATCAGGGGTGCCAACTTGAATAAAATATTGTGGGAGCCCAGGGAAGCCCCATCCCACATAATTGATCACATGACACAGTGCACACATACCATTTGAATGGAAATGCCCATCAACTTTGTGGCCCCCTCAAATATTTTATTGTGGGGGTTGAAGCCCCCACAGCCCCTGGAAGTTGGCTCCTATGGACTGAATGTACACATCCACTCATACCCTATAAATATCAAGAAAATTAAAACAAACCTTCTCAAAACATAAGTATATGGAATGTTTTCCCTGAGGCAGATGATTGTTATACCCCATCTACAAAATTACCATTTCTATGAAACCTGAAGATACTGATGTGTTCAGAATGAGTTAAGCATGATTGAATTATGCACCATTAAGTCTGCATGTTCTGTGATTTTATCATTTGTGGATTGATTCCTGGTATGCTAATGAAGACCTATGTATAGTTTTCTTGATTAACTCATGGCTTAGAACTTGTTACTTTGAGTACTAAACAAGATTTAAGGGGTGGTTTTTTTGTTTTGTTTTTGAGGTGTTGCGTCTGATATCTCAATTATTCATCCCAGGAATTAATGTACAATTAGCATGAATTCCAGCTACCATAGAAATAAATGGCTATGTAAATTTGGATGCTGTTCCTGGAACATTTTAGAATAATATAAAGTCTGGCATTAATATCTTCACGTTGGCTACAGTTTTAGATTGTTTAAGGTAGTCTTCCCAGGCTTTAGATGTTTTGGACTATATACCATGTTAGCCAGGGCTGGTGAGACTTGTAATCTAAAACATCTAAATGATGCATGGATGGAGAGCTTGACTCGAGTCTGAGGGGTATTTGAAGGGTTTCTCCTTTCTACTTAATTGTCCCTTCTGTTTCAGGTGATTGAACAAATAAGAAAATCAAAGTCCATATAAAAATAGCATTTATTTATTATTTATTAAATTTGTATGCCACCCTTTATTTGAAGATCTCAGGGTGGCTCACAGCATAAAAATACAAGATAAAAACACAAATCACACAATACCCCCATCCCCTGCAAATACTGTGAGCAAAGCTAGCATGGTCCACTGGTTTAAATGTTGGTTTGGGATCAGTTAGGCCTAAATCCAGAATTCCTACTCACCTGTGAATCTTTCTGAATGGGTTTGTACAGGTAACTGTCTCAAAGTCTCACCTACCTCACAGGAATTTTAGGAAGAAAAAGGTGATAAGAACTATACAACAGCTATGAGCCATGATGGCTATATTCTGCACCCACTGCCAGAAGCATTATGTCTCTGAATACCAGTTGCTGGGAATTAGAGGTGGGCAGCACTCTAATTGTGCTGTTGTTGCACTAATGTCCAGCTTCCAGGCTTCCCATGGGCATCTGGTTGGCCACCAGGATGCTGGACTGGATGGACCAATGGCCTGATCCAGCAGGCTCATCTTTGTATTACACTTTGTTCAGTGACACACTTCGTTTTCCTGGGCTCTATGAGAGAGACTTTCATATTTACCTTTTGCTTCATAGCAGTGGGCATATCATTAGTTGGTGATAATTCAAAGGCAGCCTTTATGACTAGGGAGCTGTTTTGCTGAATCTTGTGGATGCATGGCACATTCAAGGTGTATCTAAGCACACCAAATATGTCAAAATATGTTGACAAAAATAGTAATTGTGGGGTGCCCACACCAATTATATCAGGACCACAGCAAATCATACACTCAAGCAAAGGGGGCAGTGTCCTCTGTGAGATGCCACTGGATCCTGTCTAGCACAGGTGTTAATTCTGAGTAAGTAACATTATCATTGGGATCAAATATCTTCTGATCATAAAGATATATGAGATAGGGCACCCCAACAATTAGTTTAGGATTTGGGGACATATAAACTTCTGAGTTCATGGATACATGAACTTTCTTAGGGTTTGGAACTTCTGAGCAGTACAGAACTGGAAACTAGTAACCAACTTCAGCATCGTTATAGATTCCTGTTTGATTGAGTTTAACTTTTATCCCAATCAAATCATTATAAACCCATTAACTAAGAGACCGAGTTATTAATCTTGTCTGGAGTAATAGGTCTTTAAATGTTCATTTCTTCTTGTCACTGGTTTTGATTTGGTATATACTAATGAACTGCAATTAGGGCTATTAATAACGCTTATTACTTAGCCTTACTTGGTTCTTAGTCCAAGATTAAGCAGCTGCCTTCTTAAAACCATTAAACGTGGTCTGTCCTTATACAATATATACCCCCCACCTTTCTTTCAAAAGCATACTACTGAAGGAGCAAGAAAAGCAACTTAGCTCTCCTATTGCTTTTTGGTCTGCTTAGGTGCTGCTCTCTGGATGCTGCTTGGGAAATGAGCCTTTTGCTCCTCTTCCCTTCCTCCCTTAGAGGAGTCACAGGGCTTGCTCACTCACATTTCCCACTTCTGGCTTCTCCAACTTTGTTGAAGCAACATCCAGAAGGGGTCTGGATTTGGATTTGATATCCCGCTTTATCACTACCCGAAGGAGTCTCAAAGCGGCTAACAATCTCCTTTCCCTTCCTCCCCCACAACAAACACTCTGTGAGGTGAGTGGGGCTGAGAGACTTCAAAGAAGCGTGACTAGCCCAAGGTCACCCAGTAGCTGCATGTGGAGGAGCAGAGACGCGAACCCGGTTCCCCAGATTACAAATCTACCACTCTTAACCACTACACCACACTGGCTCTCCTGGCACTCAGATGCTCTGGGCTCTGAAGCCATCCCCGGCCAAGCACATCTTCTACCCTTGTTCTCAACCCCCATGGAGGAGCATCAATGGCAGACAGCTTGGCCAGTTTGCTTGCATCTTCCTTCACCACTCAGGGAACTCAGGTTCCCTGAGAGATATGGAGCTGAAGGAGAAAGCCAAAGTGTGACTGGGCTATCATAGCTGTGGTAATAGTTCGTGTGTGCAGTAACTTTAACAGCACAATATCCAGAATTAGAATTATAAGATTTCTGGACATTTGGAAGCCATGGTTGTTGGTATTGGTGCAGGGAGGGAGGGAACCTTAGGCCTCTCCCCAGGTTACAGGTGTTTTTGCCTGGCTGGAATGTGTCCTTTTCACTTTTCAGTGCACACTTTTGGGTATGCAGAAGCTCTTGTTAACTGGGTACAGCCAGGAAAAAGGCTGTGATGAGGGGACTGAAGGCAGGCAAGCTTTCATAGGTTCTCCTCAGTTCCACATGGTGGGATTCACAACACCTTTCACATGCGCTCTGTCAGGAAGATTTTGGGCATCACATGGCAGGACAGAGTCTCAGACAAAGATGTGCTCTCATTCCCAGCATGTTTGCACTCCTGTTTCAGTGACATCCACACTGCCCTGGTCATGTGCACAGAATGGAAGATGGCAGGATCCCCAAGGATGTGCTCTGTGGGGAGCTAGATTCAGGCACCAGACCCACTGGCAGACCAACTCTGCATTACAAAGAAGAAACATGACATGAAGGCTGACAACATTAACTCCACCATATGAGAATCCCTTGCAGACACCCGCAGTCAGGTTGTGTATCCACCGCAGTGATCAGAGGTGGAGATGGCTGGGTGCTGTTGCTGGAAGGCTATCCGTACAGTTTTCAGCAACAGTGTCCAACCCTCCCCTACCCATCTTTCTCACTCTCCTTGAAAGCAGAAGCAGATGTGTCTTCACTCACTTTGCTCTCCAGGGATAGCCATAGAATTGTTCCTCTTGGTCAGTGAATCGCAGAAGCTCTGAGTTTGCAGAGTTTCAGGAGATGGCAACACTAGCTTCCGAGACAATACAAATATTTATTATTTATTTATGGATTGTAAAAAATAATTTATACAATTAAGTAACAACACTGTGCAGGGCCTGACTGTTTTTCTTTCTTTCTTGGGCCTTGATAGAAATAACAGTTCCACACCTCTGTATTAACCCATCAGCTAAATATTTTGATGTAATAAGTGCAGCCTCACTAGCTTCATAGCAATTCCGTTTTTTCCAGCTTTGTTTCCTTCATAAGGCAGGCAAAAAGAGGTCCAGGCTCTTATCTGCTGTGTCACATTTCCTAAAATGGTTCGTGTTACTTAGCATTGAAAATTGCCAAGTCTGACATGGCAAAGAGCTATTTTAAGCTGCAAGACACACAAGCATTGACGTATACAACTGAAGCATAACTCTACACCCTATGTCCTCCTGTCAGGTCTCATCAGAGGAAAGGTTTCAGGGCTGAGACTGCGTAGAGCAGGCTGTCTGAGAGGAACAGAGGCAGAAATATAATGCAAAAGATGCAGGGGTTGGGTTCCAGAGCAGCAAACAAGGCTTAGAGGGGTCAGATCAGGGAGTCAGAACCAGGCACACACCAAGATCCTAGGCAGCAGTCAAGAAAAAGGAAGCAGGGGCTTAGCATCATCATTCTAGAGACAATGTATTCAGACAGGAGCAAGTTTTACAGTTAGCACTTAGTGGACAAGAAGGTCATCTGACAATGGTCCAGGAGAACTGCAGCCTAAGTAGCATCTTTGAATTGCAGATGCTATCCCACTCTGTTGGATAAAGGTAAAGGTACCCCTGCCCGTACGGGCCAGTCGTGTCCGACTCTGAGGTTGCGCGCCCATCTCGCTTAAGAGGCCGGGGGCCAGCGCTGTCCGAAGACACTTCCGGGTCACGTGGCCAGCGTGACAAGCTGCATCTGGTGAGCCAGCGCAGCACACGGAAACGCCGTTTACCTTCCCGCTAGGTTGGCAGGCGCTGGGACCGAGCAGCGGGAGCGCACCCCGCCGCGGGGATTCGAACCGCCGACCTGGCGATCGGCAAGTCCTAGGCGCTGAGGTTTTACCCACAGCGCCACCCGTGTCCCACAGCGCCACCCGTGTCTGTTGGATAAGCTTGCAGAAAAACCAGAGCTCTGCTGAACCAGGAGGTAAAGTGCTAGAACATGATTACTGGAAGATGTGATTTGAATCACACATGACATCCACACCCTCCAAATCTTTCCCTTTTTGGGGGGGGGGGGGGGAGCTAGCCTCAGTGAGCTAGAATGGCCAATAAGAAGCCATAGCAGGAGGCAGGACGGGATTTACGGTTTTTCATAGCAGTGGTATGCCAAGCAAGGGCTGGGAAGACACACAAGAGCAGTGACACAAACGGCATCTGTTTTGGCAATGTCTTTGTCAAGGGAGTCAGCCACTTGTAACATGGCACCAGCAGAGGGGCTTTTAGGCCAAATCCTGTATGCTTCATAAATGAAGTGCTGAACTGGCTGCAAGGGCCTTAATCTTCACACATGGGAGCCTTAGCCTTGCTTGAAAAAGCAATTTCACCTTGAGATAATACGAGTTGCATTAGACTTTAATTTGAATGTTTATTTTTATTCTATTTCTTTCCCACCCTTTCTCCCAAAGGAGCATATTTTTATTCTGACTTTATCAGTTCTTTACTAGTTAGCTCTTCCACCATTAAATAGCAACATCACAGCGACAGAATGCAAGTAGGTCACTCAGAGCCACTGGGAGAGAAAAAAATCCAATATTTTGCACTGTAGTTTGTGTGATGTGTGTGTGCACGCGCTTTGATAAAAACATTTTGTCCTTCCTGTCACTTGATGTACAATATATTTTTAGTTCCTTAGGAGTGGAGTTGTTTGCATCTATTTTGATTGTAACTCCCTACTTTGTAGGCCCCACTTTGGCATTAGATCACCCTGCAAGGGGTTAAGTTCTGGCTCAGAAATGTGGGCTGTTTGATATGAAAACCATCATTGTTTGATATGTCAAATAAAACATTTGTCAATCAAGAGTCTTTAAGCACTGGGCTATGTGACATTTACTCTTTTATACACCGACAAAGTCCCTGGTGGCCTGCCTTTTTTCCTCTCATTTAAATAGTAGTAGGAGAACAAATCATACTTCAGGGCAAGTTGATAACTGCCAGTCACGATTCCTGCCTTGTTTACTATAATGAGGAGGGTAATAAATGCATCTGACCATTTCAGCTGGCATTTGCATAGATGAATGATTTGTCCAGTCAGTTGCTCTCTTGTGATTTGGGCCTCTTTGTCAGCACAAAGAGCATTCAGTCTCTTTGGAATTTGCAGCCGCCAAGCTCTCATTAGTAAACATCCTTTGCCATGAATGATTCAAATAATTACCCCTGAAATAATAAACTGTTTCACAAAAAACATTTTATTTGATGGCTCCAAAACATCAACTTTTCTGAATTGTTGACATTCAAAACAGCCAGAAAGCTTTATTGTTTGGCAACAATGACCCACTTGTAAAAGGCTGGCCATTGTTTTACCACCAGTAGACCTTTCAACTTGGCCCACTATCAAATGGGGTCCTTCAGTCCACCAGCCAAACACTCTGGGTAATCAGAGGGCATGCACCAGATGGAGCTGCGGTAAACTGTGTGCTCGGGCTCCAAACAAATTTTCGTGCAATTTGCTTCTGATGTTGTAAGCACCAAAATGCCAAGCTAATTAGCAGCAGCAACAACTTCTTGTCTGTTTACACCTCGAATATGGGCCTTTGTTTACACTGAGCAACCGCTGCGTATGCTGCCTTCTGTAATGGTATTCGATGGGTATAATTAGATGCCATTTGATATAGTTTGCTTGAGTTCAAACAAATGAGCAAGCAACAATTATACCTTGTTATAATCTTTGCTAGTCCATGGCAATGGCATAATAGCAGCACGCTATCAGTTCCTGTTACCATCTTTTTAACATCCACTCTGCCGCACGTAATTTTGAAAGTGTTATTAAGCTGAAGCTTCTTTAGGTGGCGAGAGAGTATTCATGAACTTGCCTAACCCTTCATTATTGTGTGTAAATGTAAGTGTGAAAATACCTGAAATGTACCAGAAGGACTGCTTAATCAGGACAAAACAGGATGGTGTTAATTTAAGTCTTCCGCAGCTGTGAGGAAAAGCATTAAGCAAAGAAAGGGCAAGGATTTCTCTGTCATGTCGTACATTTCCTCTTTGCTTTGCACCCACTTTGAAATCTGGTTGTATTCAATGTGTCAGCAATTTCAAGAGTGATTACTCTTTTTACCTTCACCAAAAAGTTCCAGAGCAGAAATACAAAGCAAAAATTTAAAAATCATATAGTAAAACCAAAACATTATAAAATTCCAGCACAAACAAAATAGCAATGGCAGTGGATTACTAAAGCAACCAATATATCGAAACTTCATTGATCTACTCAGGTATGCTGATTTTTACATATTACTGTTATTATTAAACAGAAATTATTGTGCAAATGGAGAACAAGATACAGAAAGAAGAGCAGGGCCAGTCCTACCATTAGGCAGAAAGTGATGGCTGATTAGGAAGCTGATGGTTTTGGATGTCATGAAAGCTCAGCAAATCCATACCTTCCATTTACTGTTGCATCTTTACTTCCATGGACCTGTAACATTCTAAGGCACCTGTAACATTTTCTACCTCAGATGGCAAAATGACTTGTTCAGCTTTGGGTGCACCAGAGCCAGATCTGATATGGGCATAACCACAAAATACTGAGAGTCATGTTTGCTCAGTGAAAAAAATATTGTAAGTCCTGGAAAATAAGAGATATTACATTGTAAAAAATACATATGTCAATCCCATAGAGCAATGGGAGGAGCACTGTGAATTTATAATGATCTTACAAATGACATTATTGGCATTGTGGGCCAAGCTACATATTGCCCTGAGAAATCCAGGACTTATCTTCAAATGGGTTCCCCCCACACACAAAAATTGCAGCCTTGGGAAAGGGACGCTAATTTAATATGGAAAGCAGCAACGAACACTATATTTCCAATCTATTTGCCACCTTCTCCAACACCTACTTGCTCCATTATCAAGTCCCTGTGTTACATACACAAACAAACAAACACACAGCAAATAGCAGCTCGTTGGGGATAATTTAGGTCAAGAAAATTGTGCAGGGGAAAACTGGTTTAATGCCACTCACCCCTTCACCATTTTCCTGATCAAATTATCAGACTTATCTTTCTTACAGCTGCACTCAGAAGGAGAGTATCAGTTGCAGAGCTCTAGGTGTAATATGTAGTATGGGTCTGAGGGAACTGTTCAAAACAACCATAGCAAAAGTGATAATCAATCCCAGTAAAGGGTGGGGAAATGCAATATCAAAATTTCCCCCCTACAGTCAAAGGAATAAAGCTCAATCTAATATTTTCCCTTTAACTCTTAAAAAAAAACCACCAAAAAACATTGTCTTTTCTAACTCTTTGTCAGTGCCAAGTCTATTTTTCATTTAATTCTTTGGCTTGTCAAGACCAACATCAGGAGGAGATGAAAAATCCCATTAATAGTTCAGATTTGGCAGATATATATTTTAAATGTCTCATCCAATTTGGTGTTTGTGAAATTATGTGACAAATAGAACTGGCTGCGCCTCTCAGTGCTCAGACTATACAACTGACGGCGAGCCTCAAAATATGCAAGGCTTTTCATATGAACAAATGTGACAGTCCAGGGACACTTTGTGAGGACAGGTTGGACTTCAGAAAGTCAATGAGCAAGCAAGATGGCTTGGTCCAATGGAGTCCAGCGCAGAAGTGGACTAACAAAGGAAACTGAGAAGATGGTTATTCACTTACTATCAACCTAACAATAGATGAATCTTCATAGTACATGTGATGTGATTTAGGAAGAATGGTTTGACATGCATGTGAAGGCAAGGGTCTCCATGTGGTCTCCATGCAGACAAGCAGACACAGGACTAGGTATGCAGTACTGCCGATACCCGCACCCACCCTCCCCAACACACTGCCATCACATTCTATACTGTAGAAGGGAACCTTTTATGCAACCAGCCATCAAGACCAGATGAGCTCAGGCAGACACACAGCGTGACCATGAGGAGGGTCCACCTGGAGCAAAACTGATGTACAGGGAGCACTGTGAAGATGGACGTCCTCTGGGGAGATCTATGCTGGGTATGCATACCAATGTGGGTTTTGTACATGTTCCAGTGGCTGGGTAATCTGCAGCATAGGGAGTTGCTAGGTTCTGAAATCCTGTGCTTGTTGTGAGATGGGATTGGTCAATGTGTCTTCCAGCCCTTAAGGCTTGCCCTTGTGAAAGAACCTCAGTAACAGCTGTGGAACTCCACATATGCAGAGATACCTTGGAATGCCAAAGGTTATGCTGGGGTTTGGGGGCCTGGAGCGCAGCTGCACATTTCTACTTCAGAGCCCCTGCAAAGAGGGATTGATACTCACCACAGTTTAAACATAAGCTGGGGTTTTGTTGCTAAGACTGGAATGGAGAGTCAAAGTCGATAATCCTCCACCAAATGTTATCCTGGCAAATGATTATATGTCAGGCAATGTACTTGTGAAACAAAGTTGGTGTACCCCCAAAGTGGAATTAAGCAGTGCAAAAGTTCTACATGCTGACACTTGAAAGAAATAACTACACAACATGTCTCTGTGCAGGCAACACAACTTTTCCATCATGGCCCATAGCATCTTGATCTTAACACAATACCTTTAAGGAATGACTTTGCAGCATTTCTGGGCAGGAGGGATGGAGAGAGAAGAGTACAGTCATGAAGACCCCAGATGCCAAACTGCAGGTGTCAGTCAAGGCAAATAAAATATACATACCAGCAGTGATGCTTTGGGTGTACACAATATTGCCCCCAAACTGATCTGTCAGGAGGCCAATCTTTGCAATTCAAAGATTTTGAGACAGGGACTGCCTTTGAACAGGAGGTAGCATTTCTTAACTATGTACCATTGCTGCCTCCACTGCAGAATAAAATGGAATTCTCCTCACACAGCCCAGATGTCATCTTCCTCCTTGTACTTTTGAAGGGCCACTGTTGCTTTACTGCATTTTTAGTAGCCTTATCCTCCACACAAAACGTGACCCAAAGCGACTTACAAGATCATACAGACATTAAAGCCAACTATAAAAAAACCAAACCAAGATCAAAAACCTAAAAACACATCCACAGTATATATATAAAAAAGGAAAGTCTACAACAACAAACCCCCACGAAAGTTGGGCCAAAAGCTTGCGTAAAAAGAAAAGCTCTTGCCTAAAAATTGTTGATTTGGCACCAGGCATGCCTCCATGAGTAGGGTATTCTACAAGTGGGGATCCACCAATGAAAAGGCCCATTCTTGTGCTGAAACCCTTCAGACTCCCTCAGAGGGGGCACACAGAGGACAGTGTCAAGTGAGAAGTTCCAGGTTCATGTTGGCTCATGTGGGGAAAGGTGGTCCTTGAGTTATTTGGATCCTGAACCACATAAGGCTGTATAGTGCAAAACCAGCAAAATCAGGTGCTGTGCTCTTGTGCAAGTGAAAGTGTTTTGCACTAGTGCAAAGCTGGTATCTTTCATGAATTTCTGTCACTGAATTTCATTTGAAACTATCTGTCTTGTTGGAACGGTGGTAGGCTATTCTCTAAAATCTACTCCAAAAAGTTGATATAGACCAACTTCTTCAGTTACTGGGCCAATTAATATTATGATCAAATTTATATTTACTTTATATATCCTGTGCCAAGATTTTATTTTATTTTACAATAATTTTTATTAGTTTCCAATTACAAAAATCCAAAATACACCTCATTATATCCATAGGAAATCACAATACCAAATCAAATATCAATTAATCAAATATCCAATGTGCCAAGATTTTTAACACATGACTTACCTGAAGGCAACAGTTTTCAGTCAGTGCTTCTTATATGTAGGGGTAATATTTGCAATACAAACAGTTAATTAATATATACTAATTAATTGCATTAACTAAACCACAGAGCCTAGGGCTTGCTGATCAGAAGGTTGGCAGTTCGAATCCCCACGACGGGGGGGGGGGGACGACTCCCGTTGCTCAGTCCCAGCTCCTGCCAACCTAGCAGTTCGAAAGCACATCAAAGTGCAAGTAGATAAATAGGTACCGCTCCGGCGGGAAGGTAAACAGCGTTTTCGTGCGCTGCTCTGGTTTACCAGAAGCGGCTTAGTCATGCTGGCCACATGCACGCCGGCTCCCTCGGCCAATAAAGCAAGATGAGCGCCGCAACCCCAGAGTCGTCCGCGACTGGACCTAACGGTCAGGGGTCCCTTTACCTTTACCTAATATATATATAATTATAAAACCGCAACTAACGTTTACAAAAAGTGGGATGCAATGATATCTTCTGCAGTATCTGATATTCATTTTTTCTGTCCAAATTGATTGTATATGTTCAGTAGCCCTCCCAGCCTATCCCCATCTTGTCCCATGTCTATTTAATATGCAATGTCAGGGCAATACATGACACATCAGATTAGTAAAATGTGAGCAAGTCTATGTGTTTGCCTAGTGTTTAATAACTTACACCTAGTGTAATAACTTAAACTCTAAAGTTATCATTGAATCGTTGACATCCAGTGCTTAGTTGCTCAGGCATTCAAAATATGGCTCCACATCTTCCATGGTTTTCTGGACATGCTTCCTTCTATTCAGTAGGAAAATGGGTTAAATGGGATATTTCAAAAAGCAAAATAGAGCAACAGGACATTACTCCTACATATTCCAGACTTTCAGATGCCGCTCATATTTTCATGAATGAAAGGCCTTTTGGTTATTTTTCATTATGGAAAAAAATTCTTCTGAGAAGTTTAAAGGCCACAAAGGGAGTACAGATAACAGTCAACACTGGATGTACAATAAAATAAGTTTTTTGTTATTAGGACACTGTGCAAAATATCTAAACAGTGCTCATGTATATTTGCAGAACTTATATTGCCTGTTCTTAGCCATGTCAAGGATTACTTATGTATTGTCCAAGACAAAATGGTTTACATTGAATTACAGTTCCCTCTCAATAAAAAATGAATTTGAGGTGCATGTGATCTAAGCTGAATTTTCTACATAGCCCCTCAAAGGTACTAGACAGTAATAAGCAATTATATGCAGTGTCCAAAATGAGCTGGGGGAGGAAGTAATTGGGGTAGTTTTGAAAGAAGTGAAATGGTTTCAAGGTGGGAAGAAAGAAGACAGATAGGCCAGACACAGCTATCTAGGCTTGAAAAGAAGTGGGACGGTTATAGATTCACCTAAGAAGCAGCTGTACGGCATACCACCCCATATTGAACACTGCTTAAATGAACATACAGTAAAAGTTTTATTATTAACAACCACTTCTATTTCAATGTGGTGCATGGCACCCAGAAGAAACCCAAGATCCTATTGTTTTATTTCCCCTACTCTCGTTCCCCACACCATCTTCACATCTGGTTCAGACGGTTGGGAGGATACCCAGAACAAGTGTAGGGTTGCACAGGTGGAGGAGGAGAATGTTTCACTGCACAAGGAGAAACCCTTGCACTGATGGAACATTCACCTTGAATACAACTCTTCATAGTTACTGTAACTGAGGAAGGGCTGTTGCTCAGTGGTAGAACACCTGCCTTTGCATGCTGAAGTTTCCAGGTTCAATCCCCAGTAGCTCCAGGAAGGTGTGGGAGAGAATCCTACCTGAAATCCTGGCCTTCTTTCTTCCCACCTTGAAACCATTCCACTTCTTTCAAAACCACCCTCTGATGCTAATAGTTCATCACTTATAGCATGAAAAATAGCTGGTGGGAAAATACTCTAAATCTTATCCTTAGCATGTTTCTTTGGATGTAAGTGTCACTGAGCACACACAAATCTCCTGGGGAATGCCCTTCTGGTTGAAGAAAGACAAAGGTGCCGTTAAGCCCAAGGGTTAGCATGATATTACCCAAGTCTTTCTTCAACAGTACAGATTATTTTGCCATGAGTTTGGCCATCTTGATTTATATGGCCAGGCCCATCACTCTGATGGGACGCAGGTGGCGCTGTGGGTAAAACCTCAGTGCCTAGGACTTGCCGATCGTATGGTTGGCGGTTCGAATCCCCACGGCGGGGTGAGCTCCCGTCGTTCGGTCTCAGCTCCTGCCCACCTAGCAGTTCGAAAGCACTCTTAAGTGCAAGTAGATAAATAGGGACCGCTTTATAGCGGGAAGGTAAATGGCGTTTCCGTGTGCTGCGCTGGTGCAGGCTCGCCAGCTGTAGCTTCATCACGCTGGCCACGTGACCCGGAAGTGTCTTCGGACAGCGCCGGCTCACGGCCTCTAGAGCGAGATGAGCACAAAACCCCAGAGTCGGACACGACTGGCCCGGACGGGCAGGGGTACCTTTACCTTTACCTTTATCACTCTGATGATATGCCTAAAGTGGTACCTCACAGTAGTTAGAGACTTAACAAAGTAATATTTGGGGCAATTCATGCCTTGCTTGTGGGCTTCACGTAGATATCTGGTTGGCCAATGTAGAAAACATGATACTGGATGAATAAGGTTTTTGTCTAATAAAGTGGGGATCTTGATATTCTCCTAGCCTGGTCTACTCAGAAGAAAGTCCCATGGAGCGACCTCCTAGGTAAATGGCATTAGGATTGCAGCCTTACTTGAGTATAAGCCTTATGGATCTCACCAGAACTTACTTCCGAGCCAATATGCATAGGATTGTGCTGTAAAATGCCAGCAGGGCCCTGCAAGGGGTTTGTGAGGATACTGTTTGGATTTAAAAAGAATGTCGAGAGAGTTTAGCTGGAATCTGCTGAAACTAGGATGTATTCAAGTGTGTTCAGCTGCCTAAATTTCTTTGCTTGTATTTAATGCTCACTCAAGGTGAAATCCATCCTTAAGCAAAAAACCAACATGAGCTGTATGCTGTGGCTTTATTTATTTATGTTCCACTTAAGACCATTTACTGCCTTGTAGTTATGCAGTTCAATTCTGCCACAATATGTTAAAGTCCACTTCTTTGTTTCAAGGGCTTCTAAGTAGGTTTTGGACCTCTGAATGCATCTCTATTATTTCAAATGCTTAGAAAGAGAACGTTGTCCACTTACACGTAAATAGAATGCTAAATGACCAAAAAGTCTTCTTGCTAATACTTATCCAAGCCCCACCAATATCTAAATACTCTTTAACATAATTTGTAGATATCAACCATTATCTTAAAATGTTGCACACCACCCTAATCTTTAAGCAGTGTCAGATTCCAGGGGCTCCAGGAGCTTATCCAGGATTTGTGTCTGGAAGGAGGGACAGCGGAGACTGTGATGGCTTTATGGTTTCTTTACACATATCTACAACCTGAGCCTACAATGAATAGATTCACAGTATTGGCACCCCCAAAAGTGTCTTATTTCTCCCATAGCTGCAGCCTTGGATTCAAACAGAAATCAAACATTGCTTTCAAATGTTGCTCTGACTCTCTCTCCAACTTGCTGCCCCACCTCTAGGTCACAACACTCCCCCAAACCTTCTGCTCTAAACTCTGGCTTTATCTGTGGAGGGAAGGGGCCCTACCCATTTGCCGTCTAGCACTGAGCCCCTTAATCCCCATTAAGTTATCAGCTCACCAGAAGGCTAGCCTGGCTATTCCAAGAATTAGAAGCCTTGATTTAATTCTGACACTTGCTGGATCCAGGGTTTAGAAGGGTCTGGCACCCAGCTTAAAAACCCAAACTCATAGCACTAAATTCACTAGGAAGTTAGGTAAATAAGTATGTTATATTTTCTTCTTTCACCTTTCTTTGGTTAAGTAGCACTCAAGTTTGCTGATGTGCAATTTTACAGTCCATAATATATACATCCTTTGTTGTGGCTAATGCATAGAACACTTAAAAATTCATCGTAGATCAAGTACTATAGTGAGAACGAACAACGTAATATTAATGTGGGAGGATGTTCAGACAATAAACTGTATGATCTCACTGTCTGGAGCAGACATGGAGGCAGGCCAACTTTATGAACTGGAACAAAGATTCAAGGATTTGTGCAAATGTCTCTTTTGAACCCACCATTGCCAAAGTCAGTAGGAACTGCATCACTTTACCTTGTTCTTGAACGATGGAACACTATTATATGAACTACATTTTGAGATCATTAAGCCCAAATTGTTACAAAAACCTCAAGTTGCATTCAATATTTTGAATGCAATTCAGGGCACAATGTGGGGGGGGGGGGAATATCCCTAAGAATGATGGGGAAATTGCCAGTATTTATTTTGCCTGCCACTTGATTCATATAAAACACAATAGTATATTCCCTGTTAGGTTTTAAATGGATTTGAAGTTTCAGTCCAATAACTGAAGCATAGAGGAGAAATTGTATTTAATTATTTCAATTATATATAGCCCACCTTTCCATTGTAGGAACAATGCACTGAGGGCAGATCCACACCATACATTTAAAGCACATTTAAAGCACATGACTATTCCCAAAGAATCCAGGGGACTGTAGTTTGTTCAGGGTGCTGGGAACTGTGGGGAGAAATGATTGTCCCCAGGATTCTTAAGGGGAAGCCATGTGTGTTAATTGTGCTTTAAATGTTTCATGTGGAAGTGACCAGTGAAATGTAAGCATTGGTTTTTGAGGCATTGGATAGTCTGAGGGCATGCCCCTTCTCCAACAGCCCCCCAGATCTTCTGGGCACCTCCTACCCTGCCCTACCAGTAGACAGAATATAGGAATCTCCCAGCCCTTGGGAAATTGTTCAGTCCCTGTGCTTATAGCATTCACACAATTGGCTAAACTCATCAGCTATGGGGCTTACTTCTCTACCTCCCGCTCTGTCCCACTAGCCAAGTCTTGAGGGTTATTATATGCAAATGACTACTGAGATGTAGAAATGTTAGGTCCAATAAGGGTGAAAAACATGCCTATTCTCCGATTACTGAGGAGGATGTGAAAGAAATCCAAGAGAGCAATGAGCCTCAGTCTTGGGTTACCATATGTTGTTGGTAGAACACACTGCTCACCAGTGCAGAAAAAGGCTACAAATCTGACACAGCGCCATGCAATGGCCAGAAATCCTGGCCTCACACTTTGCCCACAAGTCCAGCAATGTCCAAGAAGCTCTCTAGGAGCACAGGACACTGAGTGGAAAGTGCTGCCTTCCCTTCCAACCACTGCAGCCATTCCCTCTGCCTCACAGACAGCATCACAATTGGCGGTTCCCTTTATCTACCACTGAGCTTTGACCCCAGCGCTACATGTAGCGGCGAATGGCATCAGTGCAAACACTTGCAGCAGGTGAAAGGTCTGATTATGGGAGCTGATCAGATCTGTGCCCTTCTTGATTTGCGTAAGAAGTCCCTGTAGCTGTTGCTGCACAAATCCATACAGCAGGCTGCCTATGTATTTTGGTTTGTTGCTTTACAAAACTATACAACATTCAAAAGAACGCAACTCTTTTTTTGGCTACTTCTTCTACTGTTTGCCTCACTTCGCTTCATGATACATGGCGCTGCGAGGCACAGATTTATTTCAGTCTCTGTAATCTGAAGGATCAGGAAGGGAGCAAAGGCCAGAGCGCTAGTATTGGGTGAAAAATGCATAACTCTATTAAAGTTACTGGAGCATCACACATAACATGAGCAGAAAATCTGGGCAGGATATTCATTGAAATTCTCTTGATAAACCACATTACCAGTGAAGTTATTGAAATATATTAGGGTACACACTACGGGGGGGCAGGGGGGAACTGACAACACAGTGTTACATATTAAAAAGTTAGAACAACATTCTCAGTAGTCTTAGTGTTACTCAGAATGGGATTTTCTTAGGGAAAGATTGCCACCTGACTCAATCAGCATGTGTTGAAAATTCAAGATGACATTTTAAATTCAGCTGCAAACCAGGCAGAACATAAATATAAAGCTGTTACGTATAAATATGAGCCATTTAAAATAAGTCCAAGTGGAAAAACCCAAGTAGAATCTGACCATAAGAAACACACACACACAATCTGAATATCAACATTAGTCTATACCCCATGTGTTCCCTACATGAATATTTGTCTGCTCACCCTTATAAATATTTCATTGTGCCCGCACATGAATTGGGATTCAGCTTCTTAACTTACATGGCAGAGTTTACAAATTGCATGCTCAGTGAGTGACCTTGATCAATTTTGTGTGTCTGTATGCAGGTAAGTGACTCACATGATTTATATAAAAACTAATCTTCCTCCTGCTACATTCCCCCTCTTTCTAATTTTTTCAAAATCTATTTAACTATATTGGCAGTTTTTCTGGTATCGGACTCAAAACCCACCCACCCCATTTTGAGTCCGTGGGAGGAATTCACCCTGTATTATACTCATCACTAGGACCTGTAGCTGTGTTCTGATTTAGTTTCAGGAGGTCCTATTGAATGAAAGCAAAAGATTGGAGCAACATTCAGAAGAGAGGTGTGTGTGTGTGTGTGTGTGTGTGTGTGTGTGATTCCTGCTTTACAATTGTAAACTGGGTACATTGACTAATTTCAACAAAGGCCCTGTGACAAGTGAGCCCAAACCCTATTTTGCCTCCTATTCTCATCCTAAACACATAGCTTTGCTACAGAAAAGCTGTGAGCACACCACTGTGCATTGAATGATCCTGGACCATTTACACCAATGGAACCCTACCTCTGATGTGTTCGTTTATGCTCTCAATTTGACATACAGATCCACCAGAATATTTAAAGAAGAGACAGTTCACGTTTCTTGAACTGTAGGGCAAAAAGTGCGCAGGTTTAAAGGCAAAATATATGTACAAAACCACCAATTGTGAATTATGTTTGCTTGTGTCCAGATAGGGGCACAGCTGAGCCAACAGCCTAAGCTGCCGGAAGGCACTCCTTGCTACCAAGGCCACCTTAGTCTCAAACAACAATAATGGACCCAGAAAGACTCCCAAGCTGCAGACCCGCTTCTTCAAAGGGAGTGTAACCTCAGCGTGAGCAGGTTAGGGAACCACCCACTAACCATGTCTCAGTTTATCTGTATTGAGCTTCAGTTTATTGGCTCTCATCTAGTCCATTACCAAGGAAAGAGAGTGGTCCAGTACATCCACTGTTATACCTGCAGATGTAAAGGAGCTGTGTCTCATCAGCATATTGCTGACATCATACTCCCAAACTCCAGATGACCCCACTCAGCAGTTTCGTGTAGATGTTAAATAGCGTGGGGGATAAAATTGAACCCTGAGGAACCCCACATTGAAGGTTCCTAAGCACCACTCTCTGGAACTACCAACCAAATAAGACCAGAACCACTGCAAAATGGTGCCACCCACCCTCATCTCAGAAAGCCACTCCAGAAGGATACCATGGTTGATGGTATAGAAGGCCCTTGTATCTCTCCTGATAGAGGTCATCATACAGTTTGATCAAAACAGTTTCTGTGCCAAAACTGGGTCTTAACCCCTATTGAAATGGATCTAGAAAATCAGTTTCCTCCAAGAGCACCTGGATCTGGTCCACAACCACCCACTCAAGAACCTTGCTCAAGAAAGGGAGGTTGGCCACTTGCTAGTAATTACTTAGATTTTCCGAATCCAGGGAGGGTTTTCTGAGGAGTGATGTTACCACTGCCTTCTTCAAGCAGGCAGGGACTAACCTACTGTTGAAATGAGGCGTTAATCACCTCTCTGGCCTAGCCAGCTGTCCCTTCCCTACTAGTTTCTATTACCCAAGAGGGGCAAGAGTTCAGAGCGCAAGTGGTCACCTTGACTGATCCAAGCACATCCACATCCTCAAGCCTTATTAACTGAAACTTATCCAACATAACAGGACTAGACAGTGCTCTGGACACCTCTTGAGATTCATCTGCTGTAACAGTAGCATCAAGGTCCCAGCAAATGCAAGTGATTTCATCCTCAAAATGCTTTGCAGACGTGCATTACGCTCTGTGCCAGTTGGCTCTGCATAAGCTCTACATCCCGTTTCTTATTGTTTCACACAGATCTCACATTCTCCATCAAGGCTTCGTTTGCACTGCAGGCATTTCACATATTCAAAGAAATCAAACTGCAACATTTTGTATCAAAAAATGCAAAGTTTCACCCAGATGGGGAAGCATTTGTTCCTCTCGTGACTACTTTGTGGAACATCATGGTGGAAGTGTCACTGGCATGTATTAGACATTGCGACATCGTTAATGATGGTTGTCACAACTTCTCTGTACACAACTGCACTATTTTATGAATGGGAGGTTCTGTGAAGTCTCTGGAGTCTTCTACTCTAGAAGGCCAGTGTAAGAGCACTTCATACAGTAATATCTTTCTAAAATACCAAACACCAGAATAGCTGCTCCCTTCCTATGGCTGTGACCTGCCTTTTTTATGAACCCTTTTAAAAAAACAAACAAACCTTTATTTTATATTTAGATGCAGTGTTTTCTTGGTAGCTCCTGCATGAGAGTACAAAGCTTGTCATTTTTTTAAAAGGGGAGGGCAGCAGCATAGCTTCCATTCTCTAGCCATCTATTCCTTGTATGTGACTGATGGGAGGTACTGGGACCGAACTGACACATTATGCTTAGTTGTACTATTCAAACTGCATATTTAGAACTATGAAGGTTTTCTCCAGACTGGCAGATAACACTAGAGAGGTTTTCAGTTTCATGAAGGAGGAAGGAGGTCAGCTTTTTCCTTCTCTTGCAAGTGATACACGAGTCAACAAACAGATGTGAACTTGCCAAGTTTAAGGTTATTTTATTAGGTTATAAAGTCCTAAACAACTCATGACCAGGATACATAAAAGACCACCTTTTTCCCATTCAGTCACTGAAGTCAACAGAAGAAGCCTTCTGCCAGGAAGAGGTGCCAGGAGCAGGGCAGCAGGACATCACATGGCATCAGTGTAGTTAACTCTTTATTCAAGGAAAGAAGTTGACTCAGAAAGCCAGGCCTAGTGAGCACCGCAAATTGTCTCAGTAGAGCTTGCCCCTATGAAGCAGTTGTGGAGACTGAAGGACACCACCTTCCCACCGTTATCTAAGTTTCCTCCTTCCCCAGGTTCTTCCCAAGCAATATGAGGCTCCATCACCGTGCCTGTCTTTGCTCCCTCCCTCTTCATACCTCTTCTGTTTCTGGGAGAGCGGGTGGGGGGGAGCTGGTCACAGCAGCAGAAGGAGAAACCCTGGCTTCTTCAGCAGCCTGACTCATCTCTGCCTCTTGCCCCCACCCCCATTCTCCACTTCTGTCTCTGCTTCTGGACTACTCTCTGCCACAGACTTTTCCTGCTCACTAAACCTTGTTACCTCTTCAGCTTCCAACTCCTCCTCCTCTCAGTCTGCTCCCTCTTCTCCCTCTGACCACTCATAAATTGTCCTACCACCAATCCCAGGCTCTGAGCTTTCTTCCTTTGGAGCCAGTGTGGTGTAGTGGTTAAGAGCGGTAGACTCGTAATTTGGGGAACCGGGTTCGCGTCCCCGGTCCTCCACATGCAGCTGCTGGGTGACCTTGGGCTAGTCACACTTCTCTGAAGTCTCTCAGCCCCACTCACCTCACAGAGTGTTTGTCGTGGGGGAGGAAGGGAAAGGAGACTGTCAGCCGCTTTGAGACTCCTTCGGGTAGTGATAAAGCGGGATATCAAATCCAAACTCTTCTTCTTCTTCTCCTTGGCCTCCAGCCAGCCCATGACACCTTCTTAATAGTGGTGCATGCTTGTGGTCACATGGGTAGCAGCTTCAGGGTTATAGCGTTGTCTTTATAAAACACTCGTCCCCTAGGTATTAAACGGGCATTGACTGTTTCTGTTGTATTTTATGCTATTGTTATATTTCATTTATTGTATACCACAGTGATCTTTTTAAAAAGAGAAAATAGTTTTATAAATTTCAGAAAGAAGAAATATTTTTATTTGGACAGGGATTTGGCGAGGGCTGCTTTTCAAAAACCACCATGCTGTTTCTTATCCCCTGAAGATATAATCCCAGTGCTGTGCACCAGGGCTAGATTTCAAAACAACATTGCTGTTTTTTACTCCCCCTTATATAAAAGAGCATCCGATGTGGAAAGGGTTAAGGCTTTCCCTTCATTTTCCAAAGTGGAACAAAGTGACAAATGAAATCAAGGCTCACCTTACAAAATCTGGAGTGCTTATGAATTGCATTTCATTGTGAGTCCTTTCACAGCGACTCGGCGCTAAGTGGGTGTATTTAACATACTGCAGTGCATACCGGGATCCAGTGCTAAATGCAAATGCCTCAAAAATGGCATCCTTCTCCCTAAAGCAGGCCTTGAGAAAGGCAGATAAAGAAAAGCATATTCTGCAAATCAAGTTGGTTCACTTCCAGTGCAAAATGTGGACTTGACTGACTGCAAGTGGAGCTGTCAGCTTGTACAGACTTCACTGTCAAGGACTGTGTCATCTGTCAGTGTCTGTTCCAGCTCACTGTACCACATAGAGGCAATGCACTGTTGCCTCCCAATTGATAACACGCTGCCAGAAGCATGTTACTTTCTCATCTGTCTTCTTGTAGCTGTCAAAACTGCAATCCATTAATTAGTTTGTTCTTGTGAATTTTAGTTGTTCTGAAGACATGTAAATTTCAAAAGTACGGGAGAGAGAAACACAGGCACATATACACAAACCCACCATGGTGCCAGTAGGGGCCCTGCAATGTCTAAGTGGCAGTTATTATGAACAGTGTAAGTGCTGGCTATCACAACTATCAGTCTGAGTGAACATAATGATGGTAGCTAGTTTCGTTGTATGGCTTTTAACAAGGCCAAGTTCATGAAAGAAGCGGAAATGCAATGAATGACACAGCAAAGGAAGAAAGCACCAAACGGAGAGGTCACTTAAGTTAAGAAGGTACAAATATTATATATTGTTTATATATATTATCATTGTCCTTCCCCCCAAAAATAGAGAGAGGGGTTTTTCTTCCCAGGTCTCATGTCCCTAAAAAAAAGGGATCATGAATAGAAAATTACTCTGATCTCACCCTTATCTGTAGCATTTTTGGTGTGAATGGACTGCACACCTTCAACCATATTCCTACCTCCTCCTCCTCCTCCTCCTCCTCCTTAAGTTTCTTGTGGATTCTGGTATTATCTAACTATATTCATACAGATAATTACACCAGATCTCACATGATTGTTTACTGATGATTTGCATTCTCAGTAATAATGAGAGAGGGGGGATGGTGGGCAGGAAAAATTGAGACTGGATCCTGCCACTCTTGCCTGATTTATGCATGATTTGGTGCAGCATATTTGCTGCCATCTCTATGGTTGTTCCCATGTTGCTCCTGGTCTCCCTTTCCTGCCTGTGTAGATTGCTCAGTAAGAAAGCATAATCTGTTTCGGTCACATGGATGTAGATGATGTTGTTGGGAATGGTGTAGAACAGGCTTCCTTCATCTCGGCCCTCCAGATGTTTTGAGACTACAATTCCCACCATCCCTGACCACTGGTCCTGCTAGCTATGGATCATGGGAGTTGTAGGCCAAAAACATCTATAGGGCCAAGGTTGAGGAAGCCTGGTGTAGAAGCAACAGAGTAGAGCCAACTGTCACACCCCTTCAAGTACATGTAAACAGGTATTTGGTCTTAGCTGGGACATGAACACAGCAATCTAAAGCACTTGACAAGCTGCATGTATGTATGTATAGAAGAGCTTTGAAAGTGGAGTGGCGAAGAAGAAGAAGAAGAAGAAGAAGAAGAAGAAGAAGAAGAAGAAGAAGACCTTGCTTTTCAGTGACACATTCACTGTGAACTTGTGTTAAAGCCTGATGGACATTTTAAAAGAAATAGAGGATCCTACATCTAACTATTTCTTGCCATTTCCAACTTTCATTGTGTTAACCTAGCAAACAGAATATGCTTTTAAAAAGGAGAATCAGTTAGAACTGAGAATGACGATAACCCTCTCCAAAGCCCTTCCTGAACATATGGTATACTCCAGCTAAGGATGGAAATAACTGTCAGTTTCTGATCTCCCCTGTTACTCATTTGCCCACTCTTAAATTCAGTTCTCCATATTTCTGCAGCAATTTTAAATTTAAAAAAATTCATCCGCATGTTAGTGTGAATTTCTCCTAATGAACAAAATCTGTATGCCGTTTTAACTAATCCGCACATTTTTGCCAGCAATGTATTTTTGTATTTTCACTAATATATTAGTTTTAATGCACACTTTCCCCAAACATATGTGTCAGGTGGTGAGGTGGTTGCTCACGAGTAACCAGGCAAGACTCCGACCTGTCTTTTTCAGGTTTTTATTTGTGCAAACTATTTACAGTGCTGAACCACAAAGTTCATGTCCATCTTAGTCACTTGCAGATTCCGGGAGTGGCCCCTTCCGGTTTCTCCTCTAACATAAGAACTTAGACACCCCAAATCTCCGTCTCCCCTCCTTACGTTTCACCCCTCTGCATGCCTGTTTCCTGGCCAGCCGAGTTAGGTGAGGCGCTTGGGTTCTCAGTAGCATCTTCGAGCCCTCCCCTCGCTCGGCTTCCCTCCTCCTCCTCTGCTCCACTGGAGGTGTGGCTTTCCCCACCAGTGGACGAGGAGCTGCTCCTCAGAAGTGCTGGAAGCTCTCTGTATCCCCTTGCCTCCCTCCCCTGTCCCGATGGCAGTCCCCTGACAATATATATTTTTGTACACATTGTTTGGTTGGAGAAAATTCAGAGAACTGCAAATTTTGAAGGCTGGCTGTGTTTCGGTTCTTGTATCGTTTCATTTCATTTCAATTTAGGTATGTTCACATCAAATGCAAACTGAATTTCTCCCTCATCCCTAAATCCAGCCTTTTTAAAATCTTACTGTTGTCAACAAGAGATTTAACCCCCATGTTCAGGGTCCGTATATCTCTGAATAGCAGGTGCTGATGACAAATAGCTGAGCGAGGAGAGCTGTTGCCTTCATCTCTTGCTTGCAGGCTTCCTGGAAGCAACTGACATGTCAATTTTGGGAGCAGGATACTGAACTAGATGAACTCTGGTCTGATGCAGCAGGACTCTTCTGATGTTCTTGGGTTTCTTAAAGCACCAGGTGAAAATTCATTATTCTGTTTCTCTCTTGGATTAATCCATCTTTCTTGGGGAGAAAAAAGGAAAATTATAGCACTCATCTAATGGGTCAAAATAGTCTTATTCATTTAGAATGTATACCCAGTGGTCATTGAACCATGTCCTCTTCTAACTTAAATAATCCCTTAGCTAAAGTAAACCAATCTGAACATGTATACTATGATACCACATATTTCCCATGATTCCTTAATTATGAAGTCCTTTAGGAAGCCATTTACTTGTGACTCCTAGGAGATCTTTCCTGCATCTTCACAATGGATTGATATTCATACCTTTATCCAGACATTTTAAAGTTATGACCTTCAGCTATAAGAGCAATTTGCTTAGTTCATTCCATATGATTTTGTGTGATTTGCAAATCTAATTTTTATCTCCATGTCTAGCATTTGAAAAATCTTTTGCCTCCATATTAATTTAACATTATCTTTTACCCATTAAAGACAGCTCACAGTGACCTTTAAATTCACTTACAAATTAGAACCCATTGGCTAATCTGGACCAATTGGCCTCAGTTACACATTCAGTGACAAACCATTATTTCTGGCCCAGTTCTTTAATTGGCCGGAATGCTCTTTCCTATCAAATATATTCACTGTCAGAGTAGCTTGCTAGCCTTTTGCAGACTTCCTGGATATTGTCCAGGTCATTAAAGCTACATCTTCTGTTAAGTCCTCATTTATCCAGAGCCAAATCCCAAACTCCTCCTTGTTCTTAATTAATTGAACTTTGCAGAATTTTGGAATGGGTCATTCTGCAGGTGAGATTCTTGAAGTTGAAACAGTGAAGCATTCATGTAAAGAATGACAGATCAGAAATGTTACTTCACCAGGCAAGTGTCCCAGCAAAAATAAAATATTTTTAGTATGGTTTTTTTAATATACCACATTTATAAAACTTCTGGCATTTTTTTTCAAAAGAAAAGCTACTGTCCCCCTACTTGAGAATAGCTTCTAGGTCAGTGGTTCTCAACCTTCCTAATGCAACAACCCTTTAATACAGTTCCTCATGTTGTGGTGACTCCCAACCATAAAATTATTTTCGTTGCTACTTCATAACTGTAATTTTGCTACTGTAAGGAATCGTAATGTAAATATCTGATATGCAGGATGTATTTTCATTGTTACAAATTGAACATAATTAAAGCATAGTGATTAATCACAAAAAACAATATGTAATTATATATTGTGAAATATTTATTTTTAATTACAAATAAATGGAATTTTGTCTTGAAGCATGGTGTAGCATGGGTAACAGTCTTAATATAACAACAGTAAACTACATTGCTACATTTTGCGACAGTATGCGTAAAAAGCCAACGTTAGTGGGAAGGTTGAGATTGCTTCTTTCTCACCAGATCAGAAATTCTCAGGGCAGTCTTTGCAAGAGCACAACGAAGATCATCTTCCACAACAAGTCTACTTCCGTATTTAGACTTGATAACCAACAAGCAGGAAAACCGTGTTTCACAAAGATATGTTGTTGGAAACTGAAGAAGAAGGTACAACACAGTCTCAGACAGAACAGAATATGACTGCAAACACTTGATCCAGAATTTTGTAATTGGCATTGTAGAGAAATCAGTTCTCGCTGCATCGCTGTTAATAAGTTTAATGAACTCCTCTTGGAACATTTATACCCCATCTTTTCATAGTAACAAACAAGGCAGGATACAATGCAGTCAAGAAAAACTAAAACAGATGATTATAATGAACAACCTTAACATGATTAAAACAGGCTTGGCAATCAGTCAATCACGTACAGCAGTAAAAACATTCATCTGGCTTCACTGGGTGTGAGGTCTGCAATTGTAAATAGGCACCGAACTACCTCTCAGGACTCTTACCTCACATCCAGAAAGTAAGCTGAGCACTAGGCAAACCTAACTCCCTCACTGACAGACATTTTTAGTGGCCTTGGATTTCAAATGTCAAGAATCCTCTGCATCTCAGAGTTTTCAGCTTAACGGTTTGGTTCCCCCTCCCTTCCTCACAATTTTTACTCAGTCTACATTGTTATAGAAACAAGTTTTCATGTTATATACCAAGCCTGAACTAGTGTTGCTCAGTTTTTACTCTGACTTCTCACAGTATGCGCTACCCAATGAGAAATTGCTTCAGCACTGCTTTCACAAATTCCTGACTCTGGACACATTGTTTAAGTCCCTGTTAGTATGATATCATAGATACTGTTCATCTCACATCTTGTGTGCACATACCAAACTGTCTGCTTTCACGGACTCATATAAATATAAATGAACTTGTGAAGGAAATGAGGTGTTAATTGAAGGTGCACATATTTCTCTTTGCAAATCTTGGCTAATAAGCTACTTTTTCCTTGTTTCTAAGGAAACTCTGTCTTCCTGAAAACCTAAGAGATGGATTTGCTGTAAAATTTAAAAGCAAATTCATTGCAATTAACTATTGCATGGGAATGCTGTGGTACTTGGGTATCCTGAAGAGAAACTTGGATTGTGACCCAGCAGAGGATTTGTGCTGCTATTCTCATCTAGAGAAATTGTGCAAAGCCATTTAGAGACAATTGTGACCAATTCTTTGCCAACCCCCCTCAAAGTAATCAATAGCAGTCCAATGACCTTTTGTATGAATGGTTGTATGACAAGTTGCTTTTGGCATTCTGGTTCAGTTCTGCTTTAGGTGGCTATTGCCATCTTTTCCTTATGAAATGTGGGGATTTTATTTTATTTTTTCATTAAAGCCGCCATTGAAATCATCTACATTCATCCCACCCAAGTCTGCTGAGAAAGTTTTTTTTAAGAACTGATAAATTCTTTTTCAGCTTACGTTTGACTTGGCCATCTGCATACTGGGTTACCAGTGACTAAGTGCATTGTCTATGAAATGCCCTTGAACAAAATGGAGTTCTATAATGAAGGAATGTGGCCCATTAACTTTCCCACAGCTTTCCCCCTGAATTGTGTCGCTTTGTCTGTATTTGTGAGTACCTAAGTGTGTTATAGGTAGCACAAAGTCGCACAACATACTTCAGTTACAAACTTCCAGTAAGCTTTTAGATGTCTAAGATGGTATGTTATTTCTGCTTGAGAATACAATTACAATTTCCCCCCCTTAGGGATTTAGAACTGTCCGGGCTATATCATAATTTCTGAGTCAGTGCCAGGGTTACAAAAGCATGTGGCTAAACTTGCCTACTAGCTGGTGTGCAACTTTTTTGTTATCAAATAACTCTCCATCACTCACCAACTGCTTTGCTAGAAATTACTGAACACATTTCCACTGCCATAAAATTGGCTAGGGCTATATTTCTGGATTCCAAGAAAGCTTTTGACAGCCAACTATGATACTTTATGTAAGAAGTTGTCAGCATACTGTGTATCACCTAAAGCTGTCACTTGGCTTAGGTAAGAACTGTCAAATTGCCTGCAAAATATTGTTACTGGGAGCACTAAATCTTTCAACCTATTTCTGTTGGGATTCATCAGCTGTAGTCCCTGCTCTTTCTTTTTAAATCCCATGTATAAATGATCTATCACGTGTATTTGGTAGAAAAGCAAACTTACATATATGTAACTGATGCTATAGTCCAGTGTTAATAAGGAAAGCTTCTTTATCCCATTGGAGTTAGTAGCACGATTCACGTGCCTTCATGGTTATCAAACAGTGTCATTAACCACCAAGAAAAATATCATTAAATATCTGCTTGGAGTCAATATTTATTTGTTTTAAATCATTTTTACACCACCATTTTTGCACCGAGAAGGCTCCCAGAGTGGCTTACATAAGATCAATTAAAACAAGTCTCTGCCTGCAGTCAGAGAAATTGCAGGATTACAGGAAAAAGAAAAGGGGATGCAGAAGGAAGAGAAAAACAAGTGTTCACAGTTATCAGTTCTTTAAAGTTCCAGCATCCTTGTAATGACCAGCTTGTATGGAAGCAATTCAGGAGAAAAGGAACCAAAGAAAGCTGATCCATCAGTAGAGCTGATGGAGTGGGCCTGCTTCCCATGTAACCCTCTGCTGCCACATGACAGTTGAGGAAGAGGAGAGGCCGGCAGAGTAGAGTTCAAGTAGAGGCGCTGCAGTCCTCTGTCTCTGCTGCATCCTGATGAAATGGTTAAACAAAATAACAAATGGTTAAAAATATAAAGAATATATGGTTTTATTGTGGATCAATTAGGTATGTGTGTTTATGCCTAGGATGCAATATAATATAAGAGGCAAGGAACATTTTTTTTCAATCAGCCTTCTAACAACATGATTCAAGGTACAGTGTACTTCAAAACTGTCTCAGGAATACAAATATTCTTTCCTTTCTCCTGTATTCAACTAGAAGGAAGAAAACCAGGTGCCTAGAAATAGTCCATCGACTTTCCAAAGAGACAGTTAACATAATCCAAGCTGAATGCAACAACTGTTGGTTCAGCATTATAACCTGTTCCAGGAAACGACGCCAGGTGCATCACTCTAGGTTCTGGATGAGGTTCTCTCTCCTCCCCCCCAGTACATTTATATTTGCATGAAAGGCCTGGTCCAAAGGACCATCTACACCCAGAATTCTCTCCATCCTCTGATCACTTGAACTGGACTGTAGCTAACACAATCACTTGAGAACACCTGTGCCTTCTTAATCATTGCCTCAGCTTAGTATTTATTTTATTTTCAAATTTTCTACCTTGCACTTCTGTAAAATAAACCTGAAGGTGGCAAACATGTAATTGGGAGTGAGGAACCACAAGTCACTGATCCAGATATAATGCAAGTGTTAAGCATCGGAGATGCAGAAATATTTTCATTTTTCAAACTGACTTTTTTCTACTTTCATAGTATGTTCTTGCTTTGCAGGAAAAAAAGGGGGTGCTGAACCTTTCCAGCCAAATGGATCTGAATGGTGTACACATTTATATTCTTATTTATTTATTTATTTATTTATTTATTTATTTATATCATACCTGTAATGGGTATGAGTTACTCGTGCGTAAACTGCCGCCTCTCCAGGCTAAATTGCCTTGTAAACCGTTCTGACTGCACAGCCCATCTCCGGGTGGCTGTCTCAGTCGCTGGCAGAATCTGCCTGTGGGCGTTTCTTAAACCTCTTCCAGCATAGAATCTGTTTGACTCTCAGTCTCCTCCTCCTCTCACTGCGCAGGAGTCTTCTGCGCAGGGAGGGCATGGGTAGTGGAGGACCTGTGCTCTCCTCACTGATGTCCAGTGAAGAGTCCCGGAGCTCTCTCTCCGCTTCCCCCATCTGCCCCCCTTTATCCCTAGTGTTGTGCTGATTTCCTTCCCCCTCCCCTGGGCTGCTTCTCCTCCTGGTGCTGGGTCCTTCGCCAGCAGAATTTGGGAGCCTCCCCTTCGCTTCTCGCTCTGATGTCAGTTCCCTGACAATACCCTTCCTCCTGGAAGAATCCAGGGCAGCAGCATCTGCTATAGTTGGCTTAATTAGTTGCTATAAGTAAGGCTAGATTCTCACTTCATTTTGTATATTTTACCCATCATTTTTTGCACAATGAGCATTTTTTATTTTCTGACTGTGTCCTCTTTACTGAGATCAAGCAAGTTGTTTCTTCATGCTATGGAATTTCAGCAGTCGTGAAACTAGTATCTTAGTCGTGCTTACCTGGGAGTAAGCCCCACTGAACGGACCTATATAGAATGCACTGTGAATGACACATTTTGTTTTGATCTCTCTGCAATGGTGATAGTGAATTAAATGTTTTTACAAGTTTTTCCACGGTTTTTATAGTGTTCCGTCCCTGTCTCTCTCTTTATCAACCATGATGTGTTGTGAGAAAATACTGCCAAGATAATGTTTGTCAGAACTTCATAGGTGAAAACAGCTAGACATCGTAGATGCTTGAAATATCACCTCAGTCTTTTGCAGTAGAGCAAAAAAGTGTTGCGATGCCAAAGCAAAGCAAGGAATCACCAAATGAACATACACATCTCAGGAGCACACAGTTTGGGGGAAAGAACAACTAATGTTAGATATGAATTTCCAATTAAAATCAAACACGTTAAAAATGCATATTCAGACAGGGTGGGATTCAGCATGTCCTGAGCTTTGAAGACATGCTGAATTCAGGAAATCTGTGTCAGCATAGAACCGCCATTGCTCCTGTGATACTAACCACTGACACGAGCGTTGGAGCATCACCAGTACAAGGGACAAAGAGGAGTCATAGTAAGGGCAAAGAGAACTTAGATTCCTGCATCCACTCATATGCCTCCAACTATGGACTTGAATGGCTACCACTAATGAAATAGCACCCCTTGCTTGCTTGCTTGCTTGCTTGGCCCTGGCTTGAGAAGGGTTGATTGCCAACAGTTTGTGTTTATCTGCCTTTATGAGCCACTGTGCCATTGTACTATGGCAGCCTGTGCATAGGAGAGGGCAACAGCTCTTGCTGCCAGACTGGTTATTTGTTAGCTGCCAGGGATGCCAACTTGAATAAAATATTGGGGGCTCAGGTAAGACCCACCCAGCATAATCAATCACATGATGTGGCACATGCACACCATTTGAATGACAGTGCCCATCAACTTTGGGGGGGGCTGGTCTCCTCAAATATTTTGTTGAAGGGGCCAAAAGGGCTTCACAACCTAGCAGTTGGCTCCTGTTAGCTGCTGTTTGTGTATATGTGTGCATTTGGCCAGTGTAAGTGGTTCCACAGCACTGGGTGCAGATACTAGACAGGGCATTGCAGGGTTTCACAACTATAACATAGTGAATTTAGCAGAATGGAAGGCGAGAGGTGGGCGGAGGCTGGATTTTGGCTTCGCACAGTGTGCCACTGAAATGTCAAAGACCAAAGTCCACCACTGGCCTATGTGGAAAGAGATGCAGAGGCAGAGAGAGAAGATCACAGGAAGCTGCCTTATCAGGCCATCTAGCTCAGACAGGCAGCAGACAAGGCAGTCTTTCCCAGTCCTACCTGGAGATGCCAGAGATAGAAACTGACACCTTCTGTGTGCCGTGCAGATGCTTTACCCCTAAATTATTACCCTTCCCCTAAAAGACATAATGGAGTCATTAAGCATCGGCATACAATGATTTTTGCCTTGTTTTGTATCTTTTTCGTGTGGCAGCAGAGCTATCAGGGACTCTGTGGGCCTGTCTGTGTTGCTCCAATGGCACATTGCTCCTGCTTTTATTGTTGCTACGGGCTGAGCATAAGATGACTGTTATGTCAGCATCAGCCTTGGCACAATGGCTGCCAGTCTATCCAGACCTTAGGAGTTCCCTGTATATCTGTACAGAATGCAAGGGGAGGTTCAAAACTATTTTCCTGTAATCCTGCTACATCTATCACAACCTGCTGTTTTGCCACATGATAGCAAAATCTTATTGATATTGGGTATAACCACAAGCTTTCCAGCAGTGGAGTGTAAATAATTTGCTGAAGGCCACAAATAAACAGTCGCACTGTTCTTTAGCTGGTACTGCCAAAGAACAGGATTTGCTTAATTTAGAAGGCTGGCCCAGCATGCCAGAATTTCTACTTCCCCCTAGTTAGAGGAGACTTAGTATCATGTTTACCCAAGGAAGGAATAATGTGATATGCCATTACAAAACTGTTCTCATGTCCATCTGCAACAGCTGCCCTATTTGGACAATACCAACTCTCCAGAAACTGCCCATTCAAATACATGTGTGTTTTTAGCTCTGTTTAGAAATGCAACTCACTCTTCCTTCCTGTTTTTGGTAGATCAATAACTTTGGAATCCTCACCAAAATGCTACAGTCCTGCCTGTGGTAATGTCTCTTGCAAACCTGCCCTATTCATTGCTATATTCAGATTATTTACAAATAAGCTAGTTTTTTTAACCCAATCCCCCAATAAGTTTTTTAAAGAAATGCTTTCTGACCCTTTGTTTCTTACGTTTAAAGTACCTGAATATCCATTAGCATATTTGCAAGGTATGGGAAAGGGACACAGTTAAATGGTAGCACATCTGCTTTGCATGTACAAGGTCCCAGTTTCAACCCCGGGCAGACCTTCGTAATATGCTGCCCTGTTGCAAGGCCAAGATTTGACGCCCTACCCCGGGTTTTGGGAAGAAGGCGTGAGGCTCTGGCAGGGTCCTAGAGCCCTTGTTCCTCCTCCCCCAAGTCTAGTAAGCACTTGCCTGTCTTTGGCAAGGAGAAAGGAGGATGTGAGAACCTTGCCAGAGCCCTCACACCTCCTTCCCAAAGCTGGGCAAACGCTTACTGGGCTTTGTTTAGTCTAGGAAGTGTGTATCCTATTTTACATTTTAAAAACCCATCTTTCATTTTAATTGGATTTATTTAGAACTCTTTCTGGTCTTACTTTAGCTTTATTTCCCCTTCAATTCTTCAAAATATTTTGTTTTCGGCTGTAATTATTTAGCTTTTATTGACCGTTTTGGAATCTGTTCAAAAGGAGACAATTCCTTTGTATCCCTAAATTCACGCAAAAAAAATGTCCATTAAAAAGTTGCCCATTATAAAAGCCTTTAACTGTAGATATTCTAAAGCATAGTGACTCAGTGTCTATGTAGCAAATCCTAAAAATCTAACATCAACAGCAGTGTGCCTGTACAGGCTAGTCGAGGCCAATCAGCAGTTGTGCATGTACAGCCACCATCCACTTCAATTACTATGTCACACACACCCATAGTAAAGGCATGGGGCTTCTTGATTTTGGTGGCCACTTGGTGGCAGTGGCCCAAGTATCCAGCCCCAGACAATCAGCAACATCTTAAAGTGAAAAAAACCTGCCCATTTACCAATATGGCAACTCTGCTACCCAGTGAGCGTCATGGCTGAGGGGGAATTTGTGCCCAAAAGGACGACTCCAAGTTCAGCGCTTTGTCCAAGTTATCATTCTGGCTCTGGCTAAGGAAAGCTCAACTGTTTTAAGTTTGGTTGCTTGACTCCCTCCCCCACCCTTTTAAAATTAGTGGGCCTTAGAAATGCTCACCTCTGGTTGGTTTTTGCACATTTCTTTTAGGGCTTTTTCCCACAAAGTTTGGAAATGTGCTATGTTTTAAACGAAAGCCGAGACTGGTATAATTATAGGAGCCTATTTCGCCCTGCTTCTTAATGTGGCCTCACACAAAATTAACAACCTGATTGAAACAGGCTCATATTTTTCATATAAATTGTTTTTATACGAAGTGAAAAATTACTTCTGCAAACCGGGCTTCCCCTGGAGGATGCTACCTTATTTACCATAGACTGAAGTGGAGAAATGGCCATTAAAGGAAGAGGGATTTCTCTGTGTGCTATATTGCTTCTAAAATTGTAATGATTGCCTGGCAGTTTTCTTTTTATTTGTATGCATCTCCTTTTTAACAAATAGTTCTATTGGTAATTACCCAATTTATGCATCCATAGAAAACCAGCCTACACGTGTGATAATACCACATTTTGATATTTATGAACTGCCACTTTCCTATAAACACAGAAATGCAGTTAATTATCACTGGGACTGTTTATTAAGACTTGGAAGAAGAAATATAATGAATGGATGCATCATTTAGTCATTAAAATACTTCCAGTTGTTCATCTGATTGTACTTAATCTTAGAATATTTAGTTTGTATTGTGAGTTTTGAAGGTCAGTCATACATTAAAATAAGGGTGGACAAATTGTGGCCCTCCAGATTTTGCCAGACTACGATGCCCATCTTCATGACCAGCTGGGACTGTTAGCACTCTGAGTACAAAAGAGATTGGGGGCCATAAACTCCTCATTTCTGACTTAAACCAACAGCTCTTTAAGGCTCAGTTTAAGGCCCATCCCTCCTGCAGTTGCCAGATGTTTCTATCTTCCTGTGCCTTTAATACATGCATAACATGCAGAAATTAAGTGTGAACCTTTTCCTCACTCAAAAGTGCAGCAGTGAGGAAAGCTTCAACTTCCAAATTTCTGTCCGTAATATTAAGATTGCAGCCCTATGCAGCAACCTGGAAGCATGTTCCATGTAACTAAATAACACTTCTTAGCAAGTATGCATGGGATTGGGTTTCAAATTGGTTTATCACCGCAGGAGCCCAGGGGACAGAGTTTGTACCCTTGGACTCTTCTGGTGCTATACTGGTGCAAGCTCTGAGGCACTGGCTCAGAAATCAGACACCAATCAATCACTAGTGTTGACTGACACTGCAGTTTAGGGGCATTATGCATAAATGCTGGTTATGAAACAGTAAGACGTTTCTCTTTTAATGAAAAGTAGCCTTGGGGGCCTACAAATTTGATCAGAGAAAGAGCAGAGGAGAGGTCCTTGTTCCTTTCCCCTCTAGCTGTTTTTCCAATCAAAATTGAAAGCTGCTTTTGAGATACAAGTACAAAACTCATTTTCAAAACCAAAACAGGTTAGGGCTGGGCTTAAACATTTGAATGCATATACCATATAGTTCATCATTGACTATGACTTAAACCTTGCCTGTTGGGTCCATAGTCTTCAGGCTTTCAGTAGAGCGAGCCTTGTATAAAGATTGCTCTGGATGACCCTAGACACTTTCAGAATAATTGCTGGTTATTTTTTTTATCACAGACAAGCAAATTTCATTATGGGATTCTAGTAGGTGTCACTACCCCTACCCCTTGCTTACTGGAAATCATACAGAGACTTTTCAACAAGGAAATACTTGATGTGAACTTGTGCAAATCTTTCAGTTACAACCCAGCTGCCTGTCGTCATCTGCATTATCTCAAATCTTTCCACATTTGCAACATTCTGAAGTTTATAGATGTCAAGAGCTTTGAAGAAAACAAGGGCAATATAATGGGAAGTTTATTTGGGGAAGGAGAAATCCAGGTATTTCAAAAGGAATATAAAATAACATTCTAAGCAACCATTATAAAGTGCCACAAATGTGAATCCTATCTTAAAGGAACATTGTAACCTTAACCGTCTCATACCGTCTGACAGCAAGAGCTGTCCTTCAGTGGAACAGACTCCATCAGAAGGTGGTGGACTCTCCTTCCTTGGAGGTTTTGAAGCAGAGGTTGGATGGCCATCTGTAATGGATGCTTTAGTTGAGATTCCTGCATTGTAGGGGGTTGGACTAGATGACTCTCGTGGTCCCTTCCAACTCTACAATTCTATGGTTGTATGATTCTGTATAGAGCAAAAGCACACCTGTCCACCAAAACAGCCAATGCTGCTACAAGCAGGGCCTGTTTGCCTTTCATCTGCGGAAGGAAAGGTTAGAAAAAGCCCTTTCAGATATGAGGTGGGGGGTTTGGAGCTGGCATTCACCAGGCCCCTTAGATGCCGTCCATCTTTTGCACACATTCCCACCATTTTAAACATTTTAAAAAGAGGATAATCACAGCTTCCCATGTGTATTTTATATTTTAAAAATTGTCTGCTTTCTTTTGATCTCTTTCTTGTGATGAGTTGAAATCTTCACTTTTTGGGCATTCCATGTTGAAGTTCTTTGTTTCCTTTACAACTTTGGTGTTGTTGTTTTTATGTAAGCCGCAATCAGCTTTAAAAAAAATTGTATGTATTTGTATTTATAAATGTTAAACAGACTTTTAAACTAAAGTCATGATTGCGTCCCATTTTTTCTTTACATAGGAGTTCGTTTTTACAAAACCTTCACAGAACGATAACAAAATACTTGCCTAATGTAGAGGTATTCTGAATCTTTAAAAGTACTCTGGTCTCTGGTGAAACAATCATCTGAATTCTAAGGCAGTTGTCAAATTTAGTAATATATATATATATATATATATATATATATGGGTAGAGATGGATTTTTGTTTTTAAGTAGAATCCATTTTCTTTTGTAAGAGCAGAATCAATTACTGCAAAGCAAAGCCCCCTATAATTGGTATGGCAGATATATTTAAAGCTCCCCTCTTTTTCACTCTCCATAAATACATACACTTTATTGTGCCACTTTAAGATTTATTTTAAATATATTTTATTCCTCCCCATGCAGCTCTTACATATGGCAGGATCCCTGCAACAGAGGCCTATTTCTCCTCCCTTTAGTGCCCACTGTGTATGCACACAGGCAACTTAAGGCTCCAATCCAATCCTTCTCAGAGGAATGGTCCTCAGCAGCAGACAGTTCTTCAGACCAGAAAGAGCACTGGGCTTTAGAAATGGTTCTTTTTCATGTCCCTAACCCCTCAGAGATCCATTCTCAGAAAAAACAATGAGCCCAGCTCCCCTACAGCCTGAGGAGGCTGCATTACCTTCATTGGACTCTGAGGACCACGATGTTGCAGTCTTCTCCACCCTGCTACTCCCTACAGCAAGTAGGAAAAATATTTAAGAATAAAGGCCTCATTCATTGGAGCTCACAGTCTGAAGGAAGTCGAAACTTGTGTAAGGCTCAGGCAGAGTTTGCTAGGTGCTGGAGCAACTGAAAGTTCAGCTTATTCAGCTCCCAATCCCAATTGGCTCTCTGTGGCTTCTTGGTTTCTTCTTATCCAACACATGACTTCTGTGATCATGTATCTGGAACCTGTAGCCAGTCCTTTCCCTAGTGTATTCACGATTGTTGCTTCTTGCGAGCTCTACATTCTACAGACATGAGGACAACGTGGCATAGCCCTATGCCATGTAATACCCCTGCTGCATTTATATATCCCCGGTGGTAGTCTGTGGTTGGCTGCAGTGATGATTGTGATCTTAGCCTATTTTGAAGCTGTGGAGCAGGAGTATGTGTGAGAAGATGTGTGAGTGCAGTTATCTAGGACTTCAGTGGGAGTGTTATGCCAGTTCTTTTTCAGGCAGAATGTTATACCATCAGAGAAGACAGGAACATACCATGAACACAAATAGGGTTCTTCCACTTCTTGCTTTCCATGCCCATATTCAACTCTCTTCTTGCCCTTTCAACTGCTAGTATTTTACTGGCATGGTGTCTCCACAGTGCATTTTTGCAGCTCCACCATCATAGGAGGATTAAGGAACTCTATTCCTGTCCAGTAGGCATAAGTCGGAACAGGACTGCTATATTAATATACTGTGTATGTGTGTGTGTTTTCTCACAAGCATGAAAAAGATTTCCTTTTCTGTTCATAAGTTGCCAGTTTTCTTTTCTTTACTATTTAATGTTCTCTTTCCCAAACATTTGGTCATATCTGAAATCTGCCTTTGTCTCTGCCAAGGTCCATGAACGGTAGGGACTTCTTTTCCCTGCTCCGTTTTGCTGGTTTCCCCTCAACATTCCTTTGCTCAGTTGCATATGTTAATTCGTGTAAATGTGTGCAAATTTAAAATTGCCCATTGCCAAGCAGAGTGAGGCTGAGCTACAAAGAACTGACAGGGTGGCAAGAATATCTGAAACAAGCATGTTTCACAACAGTCAGCTGGCAATCCTTCCCCTGGCTGAAGTAGTCCTGGATGGAGATATTGCAGACCATGAGGCAATCCACAGTAGCTTTTCCCTCTGTCAGGGTACAGGCAGGACTGATATGGACTAGAGAGGAAAAAGATACTGACCAAGATGGAAAACCTGACCCTGGGCTGTACCATGTCGTACTGCAGGTGGAGGTTAACAAAATGAAATGCTCATCCACATAAAATCTTCCTTCCATATAGAAAACAAGATGTTGAGGGAAATTATCTAGCCTTTTCCTGGATTTGTTCATTTTCTGTATGCAGGTAATTTTGTATGCATCTTGTGACCTATCGTATTAAAGCCCATGAAGTTCTTAAGAGATTGGTGTTTTTAGTTTTGATGTATCTCAGTGCTGGACTGGGCTTTTAATGTTTTTGTGTAGTCTGACAAGGCCAAAATTGTCAATTTTTGAAATTTCAAATCCTCATAATTCAAAAACGGGATGATATAAAAAGCTAAAATTTTAGATTTAAACTTACTTTTGATCATTCGACATGTGTACAAAATATTAAGAAAATCGGGTGGCATGAGGTAAAAAAAGTTGGATCACTTGATATGGAATGATCCAGCAGATCATTCAGTCATGTAAGTTCCCATCTGGCAGTCTGAAGCAGTTATGGTCAATCATAGGTTTGCCACCTCAGGAAGAACCCCCTCACCTTCACCAATGCTTAAGTTGTCCGTTCTTTCTACTCATTCTTTGGCTGGGTTAAAATTAGCAGTAGGCATCTCTTAGCGGAATATCTTTACATGCCTGTTGTAATTGTAGGCCTGAGATGGTTAAAGGCAGTGGCACCACAGCAAGGCAGGCAAGCAATAGCTTGAACAGGAAGACATCAACAGATACTAAAAAAAAATATCAAAAAAATCCCATGTTTGCAAATGTCAGTGAAGATTTTGCATAGGCTGGATCACAGCCCAGATTTCTTCTACTGTATAAGAAGCATTATCTATTTTGCCCCAGGGAAATACATATTCCCTACTCTCAATTTGTAGCATGTATTCTTTTGTTTTGTTTTTCAGCTGTTCTAACATCTTACATGTTGCCCACGCACCACACTGGAATTTGCAGTGAGTTCTAACATTACCAAAACACTATCAAAGTATGCTGTCATTTCTTTAACTTCATATCACCAGAGAACTTATATATATATATAAAAATCATATAGTCTTCCCATTTTCTTCGGGGATAGCCGACAGCCAGAGCAATTTGCCAAGTACAAAAAAAGAAAAGAAATATTAGCACAGTTAAAAAAATGATAGTATGTTAAGGTTAAATGTTATTTGCCTGGAAGCACACATTTTCACAGCATGCATATCAATTGTTTCAGCTTGTAATTATGATACAGTAATGAAGTCCCAATGTGCATAAATGTGTGTTGATGAGGAAATCCTGGAACCTTTACTTCATTTACCCTTGAGTAGGAGACTTCACTTTCCTTTCCCTTCCTGGGAAATGCTGATCTGACCTTTGTCTTCACACCCACACCCACCCACCGCCTTTTGTTTTGTTTTCTAACAAGCCTCTTAGAGACAGAGCGAATTCTCCACATATCCTGTACCTGAATCCTGGCCTGGCAACTATTCTGCAACTCTTGTCCTGAGACCTACTTTGGAATGCAGGAACTGTGGCCACAACCACACATTGAAAGCATATATATATATATATATATATATATATATATATATATATATATGATTTTTTGGTTTACAAAAGTATAGTGGTACCTCAGGTTAAGTACTTGATTCGTTCTGGAGGTCCGTTCTTAACCTTTCTTAACCTGAAACTGTTCTTAACTGAAGCACCACTTTAGCTAATGGGGCCTCCTGCTGCCGCCGCGCCGTCGGAACACGACTTCTGTTCTCATCCTGAAGCAGAGTTCTTAACCTGAAGCACTATTTCTGGGTTAGCGAATTCTGTAACCTGAAAGCATATGTAGCCTGAAGTAACCCGAGGTACCACTGGGTGGGTATTTTTGGACCAGGTTAGCCAGATTGATTTGAATGCTGTTGGTGGGTTCTTGTTGTTGTCTTGTTGGGCTGTGAAGGGAAACCATATTGGGGTCACCTTGTCAGTTTAAGTTTGTTGGTTAGTTTTTCTAATAAGGCTGTTTCCCATACTATTTGATACCATTGGTCTATGCTTGCTCCTCACAGGTCTCCCCAGTGTCTGGCTATGACGCTTCTGGCTGCTGAGAGTAGGTGGGTTATGAGCTCTTTGTGTTGTAACGGTCATGGCTTCCCTTCAATAATCCTGGGATCAGTCAGTTGCTAAGGGTAAGGGGTGAACTACTGGATTTTTTGGGGGGGAACCATGTTCTTTAAAGGTATCGTGTGGATGTAACCTACTTTTATGTGGGGGCGGGGAAGGCTCCCCTGAAACCTCACTTTATCTGAAGCTGATTCATGTTTTTAATCTCAAATTCATAAAAGTTTCACCTGGCCTGTCTGCTCTGGGGCTGATCCCTTGCCAAGCAGTCCCTCTTAGGAAGAGAAACAGTGTGTTCCTCTAAAATTGATTGTTCTACATAGTTCCTTCTAATCAGCTTTTAAAAGAGCAGCCTAGAAGAGAGAGTGTTTGGTGCGTATATCATGCCTGTTTGTCAATGAGAGACTATTTATTACATTCTCTAATTAAACACAGCCATACATTATTACTCATTGTTTCTGGGACATATGGAATCCTGCCTGTGGAGATGAATGAGATAATTTTTTCTCTCACAAAACCACATGGGGCTGCGTTTGAGACAGCCCTCACCTTGTTGATGTGTGTCTGTCTGTCTCGGCGCATGCACATACGTGTATGTGATAGAGACACAATGTGTAGACTTCAAGAATGTGTTTTACTTCCGTTCCTTTTAATGACTGAGACACAACACACCCCAATTCCATATCACAAAAATGTTTTGCTCTCTCTCTCTTTTAAAAAAGCTCTCTTTACTTTCAAAAGCAACTCATTTGTCATGTAGATTGAGGGAGGAAAAAATATATAAAATCCTCACAGAACTATATCCACAAATATGGATGGTGTCCATTATATTGCAGATACTTTCTTCTAAATCCTACCAGCCATTAACAGCACCCTGAATATTCGGCAAGCTTTTGAGTTTAAGCATTAGAGCCATTTGTTCTTTTAATCATTAAAATGAATTAAAATTGATTTGAATGTTGTGAATGACTTCATGTTATTAAGAACTGGGATACAAATATTTCAAATAATGAAATAAAGCAGCACCCAGTATCAGGATCACTACCTCATCTGCAATCTTTTCTTAACATCCTAGATTCACTATTCTGTCCCCTCTACATTAATGGAGCACCATCTAGTCATAAATCCTGCACACTACAGGTTTAGGGTATACATTCTTAATTAACTCTCAAATGGCAACTTTAAAACAGTGACAGAAGCATGATAAAGGAATCTTCAGGTGCCATGAATGAAGCCCTGAAAAATAAGAAAACAATTATTTCTGTGAACCTGATTCACTCCATCACAATGGAATGTGCTTTGATTTCCAGCGAGATGACAAGACTTAAGTAGGACTATTGTTACTCAAGAGGTCTCCTTGCCATTATTTTCCTGGTGTTTCATGGACACGTTGGAATGAACAAGGCTAAGGTAGCAAGGCTAATGAGTTCCAAAGAGTACAGTTGTACTAATAATGAGATATACACATCCAGCTTGGAATCCTTGCGGGCTGCCTCTTCTGATTGCTCCTTTCTATACGAGGGATTTTATAAAATATGGTAATTAACAGGGTGACTTTAGACTATGAAATTTATCATGGATAATACGTTCAGGAATCCTGGTAAAAGGCCAAGGCTGGCATTTCTTTAACTCATAATTATTGTGTTTTATTGTTGTGGTTTCTCTAACGCCATTAACAAGCTAGGACTCAGCTTTATTAGAATTCACTTGGCCCTCACTGCTCTATGCATATTTATTATGTGAGAGAATAGGATTCTTTTCCTCCAGCCTTCACTAATTTAAAAGAAGATATCCACAATGAAATGTATTCAAATATTTTGACATTTTGCTTCACCTCACTTACAGAGCAGAAATTGTTTCTGACAGTTATTATACAGTACGGGAATCCTGCTGTTTCACTCTGCTGAAGCGCAGGTTGAAAAGACACAGCGATTGCATTTTGTTCAAAGAGCGCTTCTTTGGCCTAGAAATAGCAACACTGTCAGCTGTGATTCACTGGAAGTTTAGATAATATCCTCTATGCATCTCCAATAGGCACACAGATTTGGGGGTTTTCCAACCCCCCTCCTTCAAACACTGAAGAAAACAAACTGAGATACAGCCACCTTCATTCCTGAAACTTTTTATGGAAAGAATTTTATTTTTTTAAAAAAAAATCGACAGTGGGGGGAAAAGTAGATTTTGGAGATGGTGTCCATCAGGACCAGTCCTACCAAGAGGCAGAGTGAGGTAGACACATGAGGCGACAGAAGGGAGTGGCAGCAAGGTGTTTGGAGAACAGAGCTGGGTTCACCATGTATCCTTCCCTTCACCCTATGAACTAGCCTGCTGCCTTCCACCGCATTGAGGATGTTATCTCATCAGCAGTGTGGAAGATGAAGTAAGTGCCAGGCCAATCAGCTTCTATACATGGAGTGGGTACCATTGTGTTCTTTGGCAGCAAAACGTCTTGAGTCAGCCCTGGTACCCATGATAGAACACAACACAACCATAAAGTCTTATTGCTGTCAGATAAGGGTCTATGAATATAGGACACACATTCCCTTCCTTAAGCCAGCAGGAGGGAGGGAGACCCAATGGATATTCAACCAACTCCACTGATGTAGCCATTGAACAATAATTGTTACCCGCATATATTTTAACACGTTTTCTGAATTACTGTAACATTTACTCTTTTTAACAAATGGAATATAAGAATTGATATGTCTTAATGTATAATTCAAACATATATCAAGTTCATGCAGATTTTCCAGAACTGGGGGGGGGGGACAAATTATGGAACTTGGCATGGTCTGCATCTGTAACCATGTCATTTCTATGTCTAATTGCTTTCATCAAGTTGTTTATTCACTTCAAACTTTCTCTGTCTTAATTCATGTAAGTTTTTCCTCCCCCCATTTCTGAAATATACCAACTTTAAATGCTCATTCTTTCTAGTATTAAGTCTCCAGTTCATTCAAACTGATTTTGACTGCCACGCATGCATACAGCATTATCAAATGCTTAATTTTAATTTCACCTCTTCAAAATAACAAAATTGCTAGAGAGTCTCGCCTAAATCTATAACCCGTCACTGCATCTATGGTATATATGACCTTTAGCAACACAGTCGTATCTTGGATCCTGAACATCCTGGAACTTGGACATTTTGGCTCCTGGATACCATAAACCCAGAAGTGATTGTTCCGGTTTGCAAACATTCTTTTGGAACCCAAACATCCGGCAGGGCTTCTGCGGCTTCCAATTGGCTGCAGGAACTTCCTGCAGTCAATCAGAAGCCGCGATTTGGTTTTCGAACATTTTGGAAGTCGAACGGACTTATGGAATGGATTCTGTTTGACTTCCAAGGTACGACTATATCTCTTTAGCAGTGGGGAATAACCAGTAGCATGTAGAAAGTCTGAATTGCCCTCATTGTGTTGCCATCACCCAGGGTGCAATGAGCTCCTGGGTCTCCAGAAACAAGGAACATAGGGAAGAAGAGCATCACTGAGAAACAGAGAAATATTTTCTTAGAAGACGCCAATTTCTTGGGGGATGAACAGCTATCTTCTCATCTCAAGTATATTTCTCCTGGTAGTTGGTGATTCAATCATCAAGAGCATAAATACTTTGGTGTGTGGTTGGCATACGGATGGAATTGCCTGCCTGGTACGAAAGTTGTGGATGTTGTCCCTCACCTAGATCAGGCATTGGCAAACTCCGGTCCTCCAGATGTTTTGGAACTACAATTTCCATTATCCCTAGCTAACAGGACCAGTGGTCAAGGATGATGGGAATTGTCTCAAAACATCTGAAGGGCCGGAGTTTGCCTATGCCTGACCTAGAGAGTGCTTTGGGTATTTGGTTCTTCTTGAACTATTGTTTAAGTAGGTTCAGGAAGCTTCCAGTTTGTAGAACAGTTTACAGGAGTGTTATTATCTTGCTGCTGTTTTAAATTTTGGAATGATTTTTTCAAGATTTTTATTTATTTATTTGCTGCATGTTTTATATTCTTTGTGAATTGTTTTGCAATTTTCTAAATTAGGAGAGGCATATAAATGGATCTGATCAATAATCAAATAAATTAAATTAAGTATAAAGGAGATCAGATATGCACAAGCTATCACATTTCCCAGTGTGTGGGAATAATGTACAATGTAAGACTTTCATAATGTCTCAATGTAGCAAGTTCATTCATTAATATGACTTAAATTAGAAATATCATGTACAAAGCCTCCAATAAAAAGGAAGCAGAGTAACAGGTTGTGATCTCAGATTAGAATATTCATATGTTTTCTTCCCCTCGTTTTTAAGATTGACTTGCGATATTTAGGTTCCATCCAGAAAAGTAAAGATTTTCAGCCAGTTTTTTTTGAGCCATCTGTTTTCACAGCTGATTCATATGACGATGACAGGAGTGGATCATATCTATTAATCATTTATGTTAATTCAATTTCCAATATCTCAGTCTTAGCCCAATGTGATTTACCATCCCAATTAATAACAATAACAAGCATTTATTAAACGCCATTTCTGCTACTACAAACTCCAAGTTAGCAGTAAACTGAGGCAGTGCTCACATCCAACTCAAAAATATTTCATTCCTTGCCATTCGAAAAGGTACTAAATGTAACTGCAGACATCAAGATTCTACCTTTCTCTTGGGAATCATGCTAGTAAAGTAAGTCTAAAGGTGAAACAGGAACCAATAACTTCGTGAAGGGTACTTTTTTGGCATTGTCTTGCTGCAAATAAAAAAAATGACATTATGGCTTAATGTGCGTTCTGAGGAAAAATAAATTTCTTCTTGGATTCTGTGCAACCTTGCTTACTATATTCTGCCATCTATATGTATCTATGAAGGCCTGAGCTGAAATGAATTGTTCACTCTGTCTTAGTTTTTCTCAGTGTCAAAAACCGTGTCTTGTTTCCAGGGCCAGCCCAAGACATTTTGCTGTCAGAGGCAAAGGGCAAGTAAGCATCCCCATTCCAGTGTTACAACAAAATAATTCTAAGATTCCCCTGTGAAGGAAAGATGGTCTTTGTAAGTTTACAGAAAAGGTGAACAACAGTGCAGAAGGGTATAAAAATATGCCTGGCATAGAGATAGAGGGTAGAAAACAGTTATTCTCCCTTTCTCATAACACTAGAATTCAGGGAATCCAATGAAGATTAATATTCGAAAATCCATAACAGACAAAAGAAAGTTCCTCTTCACATAGCACAGTTAAATTATGGAATTTGCTTCCACAAGAAGTTGTAATGGCCATCAACTGGGATGGCTTTAAAAAGTGTATTCTCTTTAGAGAATTAGAGAATTCTTGGCATATAAGGCTATCAGTGGGTGCTCTGCCTCTGTTCTGAACCACAGGCCCAATGGAGGGCCTGAGCGAGTGTTTTGATGCAGGGATACCAAAGAAGGATGTCAAAAGAACCAGAATTTCTTTATTATTATTAATAATAATAATTTTTATTTATACCCCACCCTCCCCAGCCAAGGCCGGGCTCAGAGCGGCTATTAGAGAAAACACAGTGTGCAGAGTCTCATTGCCTTTACAGGAGTGGGATGGACACTGCAACAGTGAGAAGTCGTCATGACTTGTCTGCAAAGTGCTAATATGTTAAACATGACTTGTACAGAAGACAGCATACATCAGTTGGGTCACAACCTCCCATCAATCCACCTGACCCCTGAGGGCATAGGTGGCAACTATCCAAGGCTGACAGATAGCTCTCCTCTCTGGGCCAAGAGCCCAGCATCCCAGGGCCCACAGATATGCATAGCTTCAAAGCAAGCCAATTATCATATATCAAAGCAAGTGAATATAAACATATATGAGCTCATTCTTGCAACAACTATCAATTAACTGTAGGGTTATCTCGACTACAGAGATGGCGGTTTGCAGAGCTTCCTTAACAACTCTCCTCTGATTGCTTTTAGACGTAGATTGTGTATGGACAAATATAGTGATATTTGGAATGCATATAAAAAGCATAATGACTTGTTACTAATTTTATACTCGTTAGAATAATCATGCTACTTTGATATCCATATATGTACCACAGTTTCAAGCACTTTTATTTTTCTTTCCTTCCCTTTGGACCACTCTCCACCCTTTTCACTTTATTTCTGTACAGTGGTACCTCAGGTGACAGACGCTTCAGGTTACAGACTCTGCTAACCCAGAAATAGTACCTCGGGTGTTAAGAACTTTGCTTCAGGATGAGAACAGAAATCGTGCGGTGGCGGTGTGGCAGCGGGAGGTCCCATTAGCTAAAGTGGTACCTCAGGTTAAGAACAGTTTCAGGTTAAGAACAGACCTCCAGAATGAATTAAGTTCTTAACCCGAGGTACCACTGTACTGGAAATCTATACCAGTTGCTGGAAAGCACAGGAAGGAAGACTGCTGTTGCACTCAGTAGCTACTTGTGGGCTTCCCATGGGTATCTGGTTGGCCTCTGTGAGTACAGGATGCTGGACTGGATAGACCACTCGCCTGATCCTACAAGGCTATTCTGATGTTCTTAAGCTTCAGTGTTCCTTAATATTACCACCACACTGACGACAGAACAGAATTCCCCACTACTCTTGAGTGCAACCGGCTAGATTAAGGGACACAGGGCAGGCCATAGGGCACAAACAGCTCTGTCCTTCAGACCCTCATGACACACATCAGTATTAGCTGCCTGAGGCAGCTGCTTCACTCATGCTGTCTAGTAGTAGGGCTTGCTTTTGTTAAAACAGGTTGGAGATAGATTTATACGGTTTCAGTGTGGCCTTTAGAAGGTGGCTCAATAGCAAATGAGAATTGTTCAGAATGGTCAAGTTTGGGGCTGGTGTAATGAATAGGACCGAGCAGGGATGGGGTAACTTTGTATTTAGATTTTGTTTATGTTGTTCGCTGGATACATACTTAACCTGAGCCCTTCAGACAGGGCAGGCTAGTCATCATGTTAAGAAATGTCCACATCCAATCTCATATAAATTTCAAGTCAATTGATAATGCTTTTGAGGAAGAAGCTCTTGTGGTATCAACAGCTTAGGTGGAAAAATGAGGAAACAAATGGCACCAATTAAATGCAATATCTAGAATATATAGGTGCTACAAAGTATGAGACCCCTGCAGAACAATTACATTTTATTTTACCATTTATAGTTCATGTGAAACGCACTCCTTTGGAATATATACCTTTCTCTTTGTTGAGGAAGCCATGAGTACAGCAGATCTTGCAAAGACACCCAGCTTGGCTCTTGGAAGCTTGTGTACAGCCTTCCAAATGGAGATTGATATATCCAGTTCTGCACACAGTACCCAATTTGACAGATACTGATTCAGCATATGTGGTGCTGGTGATCTGTATGTCACTTGTGCAGATGATGTATCTCTTGTCAGTTGAGACAAGAGTTGCCTCCGAAGTACCATCAAGTACAGAAGAAAGTATTAAACTCTGCAGAAGGCATTCTGAAACAGATCGTCAAGTCCAATTAAAATCTGCAAGTATAAATCCCAATGACCTCTATGAAAAGTAGGCTTCAGTGTTTTAAGATGTAGAGCCCACCTTTAATCCAAAATGCATTGGGAGACCTTTTTCTTTTCTATTCTATTTTGCATATATTTGTATGGTGGTACTGCTGCTGTTGTGACCCATCTTAGATCAGGCTGTGACCTGGCAGTGTGTCCCAGACCACAAGCTGAAGACCATGTTCTATCACACACACCTTATTTTCTCTGCAGTGTCACCATAAATTCACTCTGGACTGTTATTACTAACAGACCATGTCAACTGTTGCCAACAGACCTTCTCAAACAGAGGACCTTGCTAAGCTACAAAAGGATGACGACGACGATGATGATTTGTGATACTCACACAATTGCCTTGATTGTGAAAGGGGGCAAATTTAGATGACAAGGCAAATGCAATTCACACGACTTCCATGATGTTCTTCAGATTAACAGTTTTCAAAGTTGAAGATGAAATGGAATTCTTTAGGATCAAAAGTATTCACTTTGAAAAGTTGTGATATTTCCACAAAAGCTGACAATGAGCCACTTCTGAATAATTTGTGAATGCAAATACCATTCCCTTCATTGTCCCCGGGATTCTCAGAAGATCTGCCCCTTTCTTTCTTTAAAAATGGAGGGTGGGAAACTAATAGAATTTAAAAGAACTTTTGTTCGATGTGAGGTGCAGTAAGGGTGCTAGTTTTCCAAGTCTTTATGGAATCCAATTATAAGTCTCTTTTTATTCATGCACTTTTACCTCAAGAGAAGCTTTGTTCTCTGTTGGTGTCATTTTCCCAGCGGGGGGCCTCACCTTGACATTGGTGCTAAGTTACAGTGCCTTTCTCATTAGGAGACAACTGACATCAATTCACAAGATCTTGAGGCGGGGCCTATCCTAACCAGCCACACACATGATAATTTTTTTTAAAAAAAAATTCCATTGTTATCATGCAGGTTTTCCACGGTTCGTTATTCTGAAGCTTTGTGTGTGTGCTGACAAATATGAAATATTGGAAACATTTTGTGCATTATTACTATTACAGTATTTTAAATCTGCGGTGTTTTTGCAATTGATAGCTTTAGATTTTATTAGTCTTGATTGGCCCTGGTTTGTTTGTTTTTTTAAGTGTGATATACAATTGATGCTGCTCACTGAAGTTTTATATACCTTGCATTTTTATGTAAAAGTACCCAAAAGTGAGACATTTCAAAGGCCCAGGTAAGAGTTGCTGTTCTCACTTCCTGAGTCTTAGGGAGCAATTACGTGTTATGAGGCAACATGGTTACAACCCTATGTTTGCCTTGTAATTCTATTGGAAAGTGGAATATGGTTGCTATACTTCCTTTCCGTCCCTCAGTCAGGGTCTGAGACCAGTGAAATAAGTCCAAACGGGAGAAAACAACATGGAAGACATTTTCAGTGGCGAATTGGTGGGCACAGGAAGGATTGAACTAAGATATAACCAGACAGTTCATGCTTAAAAATCAAAAGGGTGACAGAGGTGATTTTAAACTGATTGCTGGGGGGAAACTGATGGTGTACAATTTCTCTGTTTCAGTACATCTGTTTCCAGAATTGTTACTGTGGCTACTCAGCTATGCTCAACTCATTCACACAAAGTCGTGTGCATTTGTGTACTTTTAGATGTCAAATCTCAGCTCTTAGATATGTTAGATTTGAGTTTCCTCATCTGTTTCATTCATGAGTGACAATGGGGTCCCCTTCTTCTTTTCCATGTAAGGCTGTTTTGCCACATTTTTACTGTCTTAAACAACTTGGGTGCATCGCTCAGGGATAAGACGACTCTGTCAAAGTTCATGCAGCCATTTCATCTGTTAGCAAGGAGGATTTCCCCATAACTACCAGTAGGACTGGGTCAAGAGAGTGATGCCCTGTAGTAGCAGCACCAGCAGCAGGCTATGGGTCAACTGACATGCCAGTCTCTGTTTGTGGCTTGCAGAAGCTTGCAAATGTAATGTGAAAGTTTGGAAAGATCAAACTCTTTTGAGGCCTGTGCAAGATGTGTTGAGATATAGACTTGACACCATTGGTATAAGCACCTCCACTGCAACCCACTTTTTAAAGGTTAAATGTTCTTCATGCATGCAAGTGATGCACACTACACTAAAAGAATGGATGGCAGAAGAGAAATGGATGTGATGGTGAAGCCCATTACTTTTCTGCTCTGTTATCCACAAGAGCTTTGAAGCAGCCAGCAGGACATGCACTAGCTATAATGAGAAGCAAATTATATTGTAAGGAGTCTGCTGCCCCCAGCGTGGAAGTCGCATGATCCAGTTGGAATCTGAATCCTTTCTAGTGATATTTAACCCTTATACATTTCCACTGCACTATGCAAACAATAACTAATTATAATCCATATGAAAGGATTATGTGTGTTGCCAGCTTGTGGCAAACGCTTTCACTGTGAAACAGTCATTGTTCAGAGCTTTAAAATTTCGTACCAAACTGCATTGCGAGAAGAAAGAAGGGAAAATAAGGGAAGTGCTGTTTAGAACATTGATGGTTCACAGTATACTTAACAGCCTGATAAATGCCGTAACATGGATTTCATATTTCATATTAATAAAGTGAATTAGTTCTTTAGTTGGCACTATTTTAGTACTCAATATCCTTGGAGCTCCTCACAGCAAGGAATATATTTTAAGCCAAACATGAAAGTTCCAAGGCTGAAGTCCACACTTAATAAGGAGGGAGTACGCCTGACTGAGTTCAATGGGACTCATTTCAGAATACATGTGCTTAGAATTGCATTGTAAATATATAAATCGCTCTCTCTAATAGTAAGCTCAGGTGGTGAGTGCTGACAGCTCTGTACCCAGAACAGTCCCATCTGCAAACAAAAGCGGGTGAGAAGCCCAAGGCATACAGAAGTACAAAAATATTTCAAATACCCTCACCCCCCAAACAATGCACCTGAAGGATTTCTATGAATGCACATGTATGAGATTGCTGGAATGATTCAACAGCGTTTTAATTCCAGGAGCACTGCTTCAGTTCAGTCGTTAACTTTAGAATTTCTCCCTTTAGTAATAAAGGGGATCCAGTAATAAAGAGGGAGAGTAAAAATAAGAAACAGTTTCCCAGCAGCTTAGTTTCAGAAGTGCCATCTCCTACTCTGAATGTGACATATTGCTATGCTATCCTCATTCTCACAAACTTAAGCCTTTATTTAAGTTTGTCACTTATAGAAATGCATTTCTGGATGAGGAATTAAAACTACTTTCTAGCTGTCCAATAACTTAGTGATGATCCACACATGCATTTTATATTATGTTTTTAACTAGCTGCTATTTTTTTTAATGTGCTCTAATCTGAATTTATTGTCTTATTGCTTACCAGTGTGTGAATTAGTTATTTTTTATTGTGGGTTTTATGGATGGCTTCGACTTTTTAATAGAAAAGTGGCACATAAATGTAACAAATAAATTATCACTCAACGAAGCACCTTACACACTGTGAGGGAGTATCACTGGAGAATATGTGAGATGTTTGCACAGACTTGTTCCATGCTTCCAGGTATCATGAGAAGTACAACACTCGTGAATATGTCCCATGTGAGTTCCTGTTGGTGGATGTCCTTAGCAAAACATTTAAAAGCATAGAAGATACTGTATGCAATTACAAAATGAGAACCTTGGGCATTCTTTGGGTATTTCTCACAGAGACCTGACCGGGGGGGGGAATAATATATTGATATGCATTACAATATTTTCATGCAATATGAAGTATACTGATGGCACAGATCCTTGGCATTAAAGATCCGGTATCCTTCATATTATTTGCTTTGTAGCATTGGCAAAGTAAGAACAAGATCTGGCTTGCTGGCTGATATATTGTGCTACATGGTGATGTGCACCTGAATACCAATAAGAAGAATGCATAAAGAGGAGCCATCTTTTAAGCTGAAGATATAAGTTATTGAGACAAGATATCCAGAGAGATACAAAAAGAATCGTTCTTACTTTCTGCTCTGTTTTATTAATAAAAGATAGGGCACTCTCAGGAATTAGGAAAACATTTCTGTCCAACACCACAGCCATCAAGCCAGTTCTTTCAGAGCAGCAGCAAAGAAGTCAATGGGACTCCTCTTTCAAACATAGTTGTTTAACGACTGCAAAAGAAAAGAAAAACTCTGCAGCCTTCTTTCTGTTGTCTTCCATCTGACATCACCACACTGTTCCACATCTTTATCTCCTTCCAGGTCAATTAGAAGAAGAGGAGGAGAAGTGGTATAATGTCGGCAAATGTAGCAGGGAGAGGAGAAGTGTCATGGTACCATGTAAGAACATAATAACCTAAGACGAGCCTGCTGGATCAGGCAATGGTCCACCTAGTCAAGCATCCTGCTCCCACAGTGGCCAACCAGATGCCTGTGGGAAGAAGCTTGAGTGTTACTATTCAAATTCCCTTCCACTATTGTAAGTTAACAGATGCTCTAGTCACTCTACTACAAGAACTTCAGAGGCTGATGATGGTATTGTAGGAAAGTCTTTAGATGGAAAAGATGAGCACAATCTTAGTCATGCACTCTCAGCATAACTTACCTCACAATGTTGTTGTGGAGATTAAACGTGGAGGGAAAGAAGCATGGAAACCACCTTGAGTTCCATAGAGGGAAAGGTGGCGGTGTAAATGCAATAAATGAATGAATGCAATAAATGAATAATTTCCATGAGTTATGAAATAAAAGTTTCTGTATGAAATTACATCTATGCTATATTTTTAAGAAGTTGTCTACATGGGGCTGCCTTTGAAATGTGCTCTGAACTGTCCTCTGGCTCAAAGAACTGCAGCCAGATTGTTGACTGGGGCTAGTTATAAGCAGCATACAACTAATTCCCTTGTTACAACAGCTTCACTGGCTACCAGTCTTCTTCAAAGCGCTGGTTATCACCTATAAAGCCCTGCATGGCTTAGGTCCAAGTTATCTGAAAGATTGTATTCCTTCATACAAACCTGCCTTGTTTTTGAGATCTTCAGGAGAGGCCCTTCTCTTGGTCCCACCAGCCTCATTGGCACACTTGGTGGGAACATGAGAAAGGGCCTTCTCAGTGGCTGCTCCCAGACTTTGGAACTCCCTCCCTAGAGAAGCTAGGGGTCCATCCTTGTTGCCCCTCCACTAGCAGGTGAAGACTTTCTTGTTCTAACAGGCTTTCAGGAACTGACTGCTTTTAATGAAAGGACCGGTGCTGTGCTGTTTTTATCATAATTGTTTATATGGGGAAACCCACCCATATGGGTAGGGTATAAATAACAAATTATTATTAGAAATTATTATAATAGATTTTATGTATGTATATAGCTTAGATAGAATAGATAGAATTAATAGATAGAATTAAACTGTTTTTAATGGTTGTTTTTTCTATGCAGTTCTTATTTTTAATTGTAAGCCTCTTTGAGCTTCTGCAAGGAAAAAGGCAGCCTATAAATAAATTAACCATCATCATCTTGTGTCCCCCCCCATTTCAGATTTTGCTCTTTGCTGTGTTCTCCTTGTCTCTTGTTCATGAACACACCATACTTCGTTTAAAAATCTCACTGCAAGAAAGCTGCTCCCCACTGCCTTCTTCCTACATATACAGTGATACTTATGCCCCTTGCAATAACATTGCATCAGCCTTGTATCATGTTGAGGAAAGGATTTTTCCTCACTGGTGCTGGATCAGCATAGCTTTCATACTTGCAGAGGAATCATGGTAGAGAGGTAGCCAAAGAACATTGGTGGCGTGGGCCACCGAAGCAGCCAAATGCAGGGTCCTCAAAAATGGCCGGTGTGGCACAGGAAATATTCCCCACCCATTCCCCCACAGGGGAGCACTGAGGCGTGAGGAGTGATAATTCGCAACACTCTCTATAGGGAGTGCTGCCCCACCTGGGGCACTTGGGGTGAGGGAGTAACAAGTCTGACATCAGTATTATTGCAAAGCCAAGTTGCTCAGTCTTGTCTCTCTGTCTATTAGAGTGCAGAAAGCCAAATAGGTTGTATCAGAGGTACATGGGGTGTCACAATATGGCTCATCCCCTAATCCAACAAGATGAAGGCAACTCCGCTGCTTAAGAAACTTTATATATATAAGACAATCTAATATTCAGTGGGAATTTTTCAATATAAATGCAGCCCAAAACTCATTGTCAGCCTGTGATATAGTAAAACTTTCCCCATTGGTCTCCTGCGCATGACAAGGTGATTCGCATTTGAATCAGAAAAAAGGCTTCTAAGCAACTTTAGCTGTTTTGTCGCAGAGTATATTTCTTGAGCAGTGCATCTAATTCACCTTGTAAGGCAATGAAAGTGCACCCTGGAGTGTTGTGAGTTGCCAAATCCTCTGGGTTACTAAATATGTTTGGTATCTGAGCAGCTCATAGATTTGCAGTGGGATGTAACAACAACCACCTTCATCACATTCTGAAAGCTTCAATAAAACAAAAATGTAAAGCTAAACCATCATCTCGGTCTATTGATTTATTGATGTTGGTTGTTTGCTCTCCTGTCCTCCCAATTCTTCAAACATTACACAAGTGGCAGCAAATCGTGGCAAAGCAAGACCTTCTAATGTTTGTGTCCGCATAAGAACTGTTTATAATAAGTGCAGTCAGCAGCTGGGCTGAAAATACATATTTACTAAAACCAACTATTATGCTGGTACGAATGGAGGCTATAAAGAGGAGAACACGCCATTCCCTCTTTCCCAAGGCACATCCCTTAAACCTCTGGTTGCTTATTGAAAATATTGTGCTTTCTTTGTTTGTCAGGATTTATTATAATCCTAAACCACTGAGAGTAGAACCAAAAAAGAAGGGGGGAAAGGACTAGCCTGAGACCATGGCTTCTGGGAACTCTTTTTATGGCCCATAAACCAAGCAAACACTCAGTTGCTAATAAAGGAGTACATTTTGCATCACATAGTCATGTAGCTGCCATTTCCCTAGGTGCTGCTTTCATTGCACTGCCATCTACTATTGAGATGCGTCTTACTTTCCTGAAATCACTGCCAAAGACTTGCTTCAACAACAATGAAACAACAAAAGAAGCACAGAGATGTTTAGGGCTGTGTGGTGTTCGCCACATGAAGTTGGGAATAAGAAGAAGCGCCTGTTTTGACTGCCTTGCTAGTCTTCAGGTGTGCTGGGATTTCTTTGACAAGTTACTTTGAATAAGCAGAGCCACTCTTACTGCTGTTTAGGGACAGCACCTGCTTCATCCTCGACTTGTAACCTCCTCCAGCTCCTTTGATGTCTCTCGAGGTTGTCGCTCAGTTCCTCTTGCCTTTGGAGAGAACTTCTGGTCCTTGTTTCATTATGTCGAGTCACGCAGAAGACAGAGCGATGTACTCCTGGTGTGATGATGAAATTGGTACAGAGTCTGCACTTGTCTATAGTAGTTTATTATTGCGGCTGGTGAAGAAGGAATCCAAACCTGGCAGTAGCAGCCTGCTACAAATCAATATTTTACAGGTAGCGTGCTCTGAAGAGATGACACGTTGACAGACTAGAAAGAGAGAGGGGTGGGTGGGGAAAGAGAAGGAGTGCAAGAAAGAGAATTTATCCTGGCATTCTGTGAAAGGTTTTTGTACAAAAAACGTGAGTGAAAACACAAAGCAAACACAGCTGCTGATGCTCTGTCTCCAGGCTACATTGACTCCTTTACAATAGGTATTATTTCCCACCTGCTTTCTCCACGGTACTTCTGCTTCATGTATGTAAAAGGAAGCGGTAGTGCCTACTTTCTTTGGAATTTATGTACTGGGAGAGAGGAAGCATACAGTGTTCTGCAATGCAATGCAATGCCCTACCTTGGTCATTACTTCTCTGTCCTACGGGAAATTAACACCAGCTCTCACTATCTAAATCAGTGTTTCCCAAACTTGGGTCTCCAGCTGTTTCTGGACTACAACTCCCATCATCCCTAACTAGCAAGACCAGTGGTCAGGGATGATGGGATTTGTAGTCTGAAAACAGCTGGAGACCCAAGTTTTGGAAACACTGATCTAAATCTACAGCAGGGTCCTCCAGGTGGTTTTTTTTGGGGGGGGACTCCAACTTCCATCAGCCACAGCCATCATGACCAATGATCACAGATGATGGGAGTTGTAGTTCAGCAACATCTGGAGGGCCAAAGCTCCCCCAGCCCTGATCTATAGGTATTAGGTATGGGTTGTATCCAACAAAATCATTGGAGGAGCAGAATGACTTCTGCTTGTGCAATAAACCCCCACCCCACCCACTCTTCTCATGGAAGGGGCTTCTTTTTCCTAAGCCATAGTCAAGAGGGAGGATGTTGGATTAGTTTTTTAAAGTTGTTTTTATCAAATAAAATATCCATTCCATTTTTTCTTAAACTACATAGTAGGAGGCGAACACACTTTCCAAAGCCACAAAAAATGAGGAAACAAGCATCAAGGAAGGAAGGAACTCTGATACAACAGAAGAATGGAACAGCTAGAGCAGTCAGGGCTGCGTATAACAAGGCTGCAGGTTGCTCACCTGTGCCATTGAAGAAGGAATTTCAGGAGGTTGAGCTAGGGGACAGCAAAACTTTGTCATATCACTGATAATAAGCATCAAATCTAATGTATGTTTTAGAAAGATGTTTGTTTGCATTGCATTTGGACACCTCTTAAGATGTCATAACCAAATTTTGCCTGATGGTTCCTGAGAAAAAGGAGCAGGTTTTCATCCATGTTTCGATACAATCACATTTCATTCTGAATCAATATGGTGAACCAAACCTTTTAAAATGGCACTGAACTTAAACATTGATTTCAAAACTGCACTGTTTTTGTTTTTTAAGAATTCCTGAGCAGCACTGGGAGTTACAAATAAATTGCACAACAAATATCATTGTTAGGAAAGAAGGCATAATAAATTATTAGCTGTTAGCTGCAAAGTCGTCAGAAATTACCAGCAGCAAACAATCCAGATATACAGTACTTTAGGTCTGATGCAACTCTAAGACAAACCAAAACTGCTATGCTACAGCTAACAGCATCCTACTTTAACACATTAGTTGGACTTCCCCACCAGTTACACGATTCACTGCAAGATAGCAAGTCCATCTTTAGTTCTAATGTCCTTAACTTTTTTATTATTAAAAAAATCATCTATGTGATAGCAGCTGCTAGTTCAAAAGACACGCTGGGATGGCGACAGTAATTATTAGCAATACAAGATGAACTCCACCAAGTAATTTTGGTCAGGTTTAAAAGGATTATTTTATTTGATCACAGTGAGTTATAAACCAAATTACGTCTGCTAAAAAGAGATATTTCTAGTGATCTTCATGGCCTTACCAACTTGTATAAAATTATTTTGCCAATTTGAATAATGGAAAGTGAAATGATATAGATTTCCTTTCTCCAGCTTGCTCACTATAACCCCCATCATACATACACACACACACACACACACACTTTTTTTTGTAGAAATCAGGTACAGCCTTAATCCACCTGTGTGTACCTGGAATAATGACTGATGCAGGCTTTGCTAATAAGTCTGTGCTTGCTGATGACACCCACAATGAAATGAGGTGAATTAAAGTAAATAAAATTCCAGGGGCCTATCACTTCGAACTTTGAAACTGAGCTCCTGTTTACTGGCACCTTACAACACACTCTCATTTCAAAAAGTAATTTACAAGCTGTCCAGGAGAATGCTGCTACATATCCATTATATAATGGATGCTGAAATATAGCATACAAAAAGGGGCATAGGTTAGGCTGAGAGGTTGTGGCTGGCCCCAAGTCATGCAGTGAGCTTCATGGCTGAGTAGGGATTAGAACCCTGGTCTCCCAGGTCCTAGTCCAGCACTCTAACCACTGTACCACAATGGCTATCAGTCTGAAGCATACCAATGTTCCAGTCCCACACTGTTGTCGAAGATGTGCAGATTATTTATTTTTTATTATTATTATTATTATTATTATTATTATTATTATTATTACTATTATACCGCCCTTCATCCGAAGATCTTAGGGCAGTTCACAAGATAAAAGGTCAAGTCAGAATTCATGTCAGAATCTGCAAAGAGCATAATGGAAGCTCCATATGAACAGTGACCCCATGAAAGCTACTGGTAATTGAAATCTCAGTGTGTGGCTGCTGCCTTTGCATTTGAAGCTGTTTCTCTTGCAGTCAGGGGATGAATTCTCTGCCACTATGCCACTGCAAAACTACACTTTATTTATTACATTTATATCCTGCTCTTCCTCCAAGAAGCTCAGGGCAGTGGAACTCCCTCGCCCTCATTTTATGCTCACAACAATCCTCTGAGGTAAACTGAGCTGAGAGACGGCCCATGGCGAGTGGACTTCATGCCCAACTGGAGGAGGTTTGAACCGAGATTTCCCTAAATTCTAATCTGAAACTAGTAAGGACATGGCAGTGTAATATAAAAGAACTGGGTCCTGTTGACAATAGGGGTGGACAACCGTTCAGCACTGTCTCCAGGATCCCCCAGTTCTCTATCAGCCATGAATCCGTGCAACGTCTTTGATCGTGACAGGTGGGAATCACAGTTGCTATCCTGCCCACCAAGATGTCCTGGCAGATAGCTTAGAGGGGTAGCCTTGATACTAGTAAATAAATAAATAAATAAAAATGCATACTAAATGCAGGAGACAGTCTCACACACCTGTCCGAAAAATCACAAGATTACATTTGGATTTGTCCTTCAAGGCACTTGTAAACATATCACCCAATCTATTCAAAGGGTTAACAGCTGCAAAGAGAGGATGTGCTTTGATTCCCGCACCCCCCTGCCAAGAATCAAGTTTAAGATGGCTCACTGAATCTTCCCCTGCCAACAAAATGCAGAATATAAGCCATTAAGAGTATACACGCCTTGTGTTTTCAGACAGCCTCCTTTCGAAATACTGATGCCTGCTTATTAGGCTGGCACCTTTCATGCGACATAATGGGTAACACATCTGCAGCGCTGTTCTCAGAAACAGTAAAAGACAGCTGTTAGAATGACACTTCCCCCAATTTTAGGCAATCAACCGCTTGCAGGGCTTGCAAATATTGCTAAGAAGTCACCGTGCCTGAACCTTACTTTAATATGAGGCTTAAAAGCAGAACCGAAACTGATGTAAAAGAAAAGGAGGGGGGACAGAGAGAGTGAGCCTAAGAATCGTCTTGCTCAGTCTGTCCAAGGTCTCTCAACTAAGTCCAGTATTATGTTTCCAAAATAAGCCAACCACATACCTTTATGCCAGGGGTAGCCAATATGACACCTACAGGTGCCCAGGTGCCAGCAGAAGCCTTCCCTGGCATCCGCAGGGTCTCCTCCCCCTACTGAAATTAGGTTTTAAAGAAATGTTCTCCAGGGCTGGGTGATATGCCTATATAGTCCAAAACCAGTTTGAAGTCCATATTGTCATATCGGTTTCACAATTTTTGACCTGGCAATATATTGTAAATCGTGTGTGTGTGCTCGTGCTATGCAAAAATCACAAAGTGAGAAAAACTGTGAAGCCAGTTAATGCTTCTCTCAATTCCTGCAGCCCATTAACTCTGCTGGCTCAGCTCTCCCTCTCATGTAGGGGGCAGTAAATAACAAGAGCAGGTGTCGGTAAAAATCACAATGTGGGGAAAACCAGAAAGCTAGCCAATGTGTCTACATAGCTTCATCCCTATTTCTGACATCATGATATATCTCAGCATAATGCGATGCTTAAAGGTAAAGGGACCACTGACCATTATGTCCAGTCGCGGACGACTCTGGGATTGCAGCGGTCCTCTCGGTTTACTGGCTGAGGGAGCCGGCATACAGCTTCCGGGTCATGTGGCCAGCATGACTAAGCTGCTTCTGGCAAACCAGAGCAGCTCACGGAAACGCCATTTACCTTCCCGCCAGAGCGGTACCTATTTATCTACTTGCACTTCAAGCTTTCGAACTGCTAGGTTGGCTATGCGATGCTTAGTTGGTGATATATCACAGACCCTCCAAGTGTCCCTATTTTCCAGGGACGCTCCTGATTTAGAGAAGCCATCCAAGTTTCTGATTTGATCCCAGAATGTTCCAGAATGTTCCACTTTTCCTTAGGATGGCCCTATTTCAAATGTTGGAGAGCATCCAAGCCCTGAGCCATCTGAAGGCAATCCTGTATAGGGAAGTTTTTTTAAAAAAAAAAGTTTAATGTTTTTATATATGTTGGAAGCTGCCCAGAGTGGCTGGAGCAACCCAATAAGATGTGTGGGGTGTAAATAGTAAAATTATCATTATGGAATGGGATGTCCCTATTTTCATTGGAGAAATGTTGACGCATATGATATCACGATGTTGAAAACCATATATCGCCCAGCTCTAATGTACTCTTGCAGCATGTGCTTGGTTGTACAGTGCCTGTGACAGTTTCTCTGCCTTGCAAAGGCAAAAAAAGTTTGGTGATCTCCTATTCTAGGTACAGTGGTACTTCGGGTTACAGACGCTTCAGGTTACAGACTCCGCTAACCCAGAAATAATACCTTGGGTTAAGAACTTTGCTTCAGGATGAGAACAGAAATCGCGGCTTGGTGGCAGCGAGAGGCCCCATTAGCTAAAGTGGTACCTCAGGTTAAGAACAGTTTCAGGTTAAGAAAGGACCTCCAGAATGAATTAATTTCTTAACCCAAGGTAGCACTGTATTCTTAAAGAGCTCAAGAAGATTACTGTGCCAGCATCTGCCATACAGAGGTATGTTACCTCTGCACATAGAGATTCTGTTTAGCAGGGATGCTTAGCAGCGATTGATAGGCCAACCTTCCATTAAGTTGCTTCATCCTTGTCCTCTTCCCTTAGAAAAGCTACTCATTCTATGCATTTATCATTGCCCTGTAACTTCAGCATTGTTAAAGGTTCTTGAGTGAGTGGTTGCAAGCCAAATCCAATATCTCTTGGAAGAGTTTTCTATATCTGTTTCAATAGGGGCTTTGGCCCAATTTGTGGCACAGAAGCTGCCTATATAATAACCCATGGCCTCCTGAAGTGGGTGAATGTTTCAGTTCTTCCTTTTAAAAATACCGTATTTTTCCATATATAAGACAAAAAAAATTATTATATAAAAATGTTTAAAATTGGGGGTCGTCTTATACATGGATATTGCAGAGGGGGGACGGGCGATTGGTGGCAGTTGCGAGCAGGAGATTGTCAACAGCGATAGGGCGTGTTATTGGTGGCTGCGGCAATGCCTTTTGGAGATTGGCTGTTGCTGTGGCAATTGGGCAGGCGATTGGTGGCTGCTGGTGGTGAGTGGGCAGATGATTGGTGGCTTCAGCAAGGTGTGCGATTAGCAGCGGCGGTCAGGCAGGTGAGCGATGGTTGGCAACCCCCCCCCCCAAATAAAAGCTTAACAACTCTGGGCAATCTCCGCCCATTTCCCTAATTTGGGGTCCCAAAAAATAGGGGTTGTCTTATACACGGGGGGCATGTTATACACGAAAATACGGTATGAATGAGTTTTAGGTTTTACTCTGTTTTTGTTTTATAGATGTGCTATTTATTTATTTTATTGTTGTAAGTCGCTTTGCATTATTTTTTGTTTAAGGAAGTGACCAATTATTATTATTATTATTATTATTATTATAATAGTAAGCAAACATGGCATGCTAATGAACCATAAGCTTTAGTAGTGCTAGAGTTCATGTCTATTCTTTAGATTCCACTCATAGCTCCAAGAGGTTCTCAAAGCAGCTTACCAAATCACAATCAAATCCCGTACAGTGGCAGAAATTGCACCATCCATATGGAACCAGGATTAGTCAGGTGACATTTTCTGCCCTTATCCTTGTCCTTAATACCAGGCAGCAGCTCCCACCAAAGTAAGTGTATGGGGCTGAGCAGCTGGATCTCGATCCGTCTGTGACAGAGAGGTCTTCCCTTTCTGGCTATCCCACAGTAACATATGAAAGGGGCCTTCAAGACCTTGAGTATGAAGCCAAACCTATTCTTTTATGCCAAAGTAATCTGGAAGTTTGTTCCAATCAATACCCGTCACTAGTTCAAACAGACTTTAATTAAGGAATCATTGTGAAAACAATAATAGGGCTCCAAATTTTGTCCTTGCTCAGGGTGCCATATTACCTGCCATTAGTCACCAGTTCCAATGACTTAGAACAAAATGGCAGAGAAATGATGAGCAGCCTCTTGGATATCAAGCTTCTCCTCCAGTTCAAACTCCTAACCATCACCTAAAGCAATCATTACTTCTAAATATCCATTAAAATACTTCTTAACATTTGCCATACCTCTTACATTAAAATCTGGGCGGGCATCTACTCATTCTGTATCTATGCTTTTTTAAACACACATAGGTGTTTAAATTGTAATGGAATGTAACGAAATAGAATAATAAAACCCAAGATGAAAATTACAAGATATCTAGGACTGAACGTAGCAGGAGAAATATTCATACCAAAATGAAGTAGAGCAGGTTCCCAGTAACACAAATAGGTTTACATTATCCTGTAACTTAAACTGTTTTAACAGGCTTTCCCTTCCTCTGTGAACAGCAGACGAAGGGATCACTAAAGAGAATTATCAGCACTCACACTAGACTGCCATTCGCAGGGCTCTTGGTGAGCAGACATGACAGTTGAACTAGTATAAAACCAATATAAATTTGTAGTGAAGATATGCCTTAGGATTACATGGGAACTTTTGTTTCTGCTAGAACATCCCAGTAGCTTTCAGTGAGATTTTATTTAATTTATTTAACAATGCAGGATTTACAAATCTGAACGAATAAAAAAAGCCCTCCTCCTTCCTACAAGCACTAGGACGCAATAATCAGGTAAGATACATGGTTATTGCACCCCAGATATCACTGTTCCATACCACTGTTTGTTTCTCATTAGTAAACATTTTCTTTTAAATTATCTCAGATGCTCATTAAATATTATCAGCTACTTAGAACCAAAGGATAATTATGAGTTTAATGAAGCATGTACTAGCTTGCTCAAGTCTAACGTTTGCTTCTCTGCTGGGACTCCATTTTACTCTGCACTTATCCTTCAGCAAAGCTACTCTACAAAGTCACTTTGGCAATAAGAAGTATTTAATTAGATTAATGAATTTTTATCACCTCTCTCAGGGATTAGGCTTGTTAAATCCTGGCGACCAAAGAACAACAGATTTTTTATTACTAAATACTTAGGGATGTGCTGGTTCCACTGCCATGGCCGCCCTCATAATTCTGTCTGCTCTGGGCAGTTTTTACCTTCTTCCTTTTTTTTTTTTAGGTCCCTTGACAGGTTGCAGATATTTGGCAGGGACAGCCGGTGCCTTCAGTTAAATCACAGAAATCAAAATGCAAACGACAGTATGCCAGAGCCTCAGACAAGGTTTCAGTTGCTGACTTTATTTCAAAGTTTTGAGTGTGACTAAGAAGAGCAATTAAAATGTTTGCGGTCAATCCGTTCAACAGATTAAATACATAGTAAATAAAGGTTTGCTTCGATTTATTGATTTCAAAGTCATATTGTACTGATTTATGGTTATTTTAGTTTTATTTCAGGTAGTAATGTACCGCTTAATATTCAGAATTTCTAAGCAGCATACATACAGTGTTAAAATACAGGATCGCCAGCTTCTTCCCAATATGCCAATTTACTGGTAGAGCTGGGAGAAGGGGGGTGTCATGGACTGGCTGGATGCACCAGCCGGCAAAACCCCCTAGGGAACCCCCAGGGGAAGAAGGCTCAGAATCAGGGGGTTGGAGGTGGGATGATGACAAGTGGTCAGAGGGAGAAGGAGTAGATTGGGAGGAGGAAGTGTCAGAAGCAGAAGAGGTGACAGGGTTTATCGAGCAGGAAGAGGCTGTGGCAGAGCACAGTTCAGACTCTGAGGCAGAAGTGGGGCTGGAGAGGAATCTGCTGAAGAAGCCAGGGAATGAGTCTCCTCCTCTTGTTACGCAGTTTTTGCAACTGAGTCATCAGGGCAAGGCCTCCAAACGAGAGTTACTGAGTCCACTAGGCCTGAGCTGTGGTTTGTTTCCTTCAATAAATATTTGACTTCACTGACCCCGAGTGGTTTATTGCTTTTGCTGCTGAGTCCAACCCTGACAGTGGAGGGAAGATGGAGAGAAGTTCACTGAGGGATCCTATTCCCCATTGTTGCTGCAAAAGTGAAAGTGTGAATCCACACCTGCCATGAAGTGCAGGTGACCTGCAATGCATCTGATGGGTTCACACAAGAGTATCTATCAAGACCAGTTCTTGGAAAACCTGTATGGAAAATGGTGACGTGGAAGTATCAAATGTCTATGGTGCTGCTGCCCAGGGCTGATGGGAGTTCTAGTCTAAAATATCTGGAGGGCACCAGGTTGGGGTAGGCCAATTGGTTTGGAAAAAAGCAACCTTGACAGATTGATGTGAAAACTCCTCTGCTTTATAGACCAAAGTAGGACACTGTCTCAAAGCTGCTGACCAACAAATAAAACTGACACACTGAATCCCACGATAAATGCAGCAAAACAGACAATATCATCAATAGCCCAATAAAACACACGTTGATAAAAACTAACCACAGCACCCTCAGCAACACAAGTGAAACTTTAAAAAAGCTTCTTAATCAACAAGGAGGCAAACTTTCCAGGCTTCGTTGGGGAGTAAGTTCTTCCATTAAAAAGGGGGGCAAATATTAAGAAGATTATGTTTCTTGTAGGCATTGAACTCTGTATTGAAAACAGTAGCACTTTGATTATCTCCTCTGAAGATCTTTCAGCACATGGCAGAAGGTAACACTTGGCATACAACACCACCACCACCATCATCATCATCATTAATTAAATTTTTATACTGCCCTTCATCCAAGAATAACAGGGCAGCTCACAACATAGAAATATAAAATGGGAACAGGAAATACATAATAATAATAATAATAATAATAAACCAATAATCCCCTTCCCACCATAGGATGTCTAGGCCACCAAAGATCAAAACAAATATTTTGAGCTGAACGCATCCAAGTTACAGCCTTAATGTGAATGGACACCATAAAGGAGGAGGTCTGTGGAAGCAGTTTTCCTAAGGGTGAGAGCGTAGTGTAGCATGCCTGATCATTTCAACCCAGGCTGTATATTTCTGCATTAAATGTATGAGCATCATTTTGGGTACCCAGGTTGACTGATGTCTGGCTTGTACTAGCCCAAAGCCCCATGTCTGATGTGTATCAAGTCAGATGCGTATTGGACCCAGGGGAACCATACTGTGTCACATGCCTGGTCCACATCTGTCTGCTCAGCAAACACGGTAAATTGCAGAGTGAACACCTAGAGAGTAGTCAGGAGCAATATTGGCATGGATCCATCCTGCACCATGCCGTGCCTGCTTAAACAGAGACTATTCGTCATGCTCCAATTTCTGATGCTTCAGGAGGCGTGTTGGCAAAGCAAAGGTGTGAGTACAGGCTCAGCCTGAGGCTGCCATCTTCTACTCACATTTTATTTGGAAGCTCCTCAGTTGAACTCAATAGGACTAAAAAAAAACACCCACCCACAGTTACTCATTTGAACATTGTAACCACACATGCATTTCTTTGTGGCAGGTGCCCCATTTTTACTATGTATCAGCTGATACATTGGGTTGCATTTTTTACAGCAGTCAGCAGTCACCATTTTCTCTGACCATTCACTCAGACTGGTCTGCTTGCCTGGTGTCTGTACCACATATTAATTAATTAATTAATTAATTAATCTTTATTTGTGTCAGCCATCGGCTATAGCAACAAAACAGCAATGCAATATACAAAATACAGAAATAAAAAGTCGATTATATAAAACACACTTTAGGGTCCTAAATCAGCAGTCAAATAGTGGAACTTATTCTGATTGCCCCAGCTAAAAACCTTGCAACCTTTGCTGTCACCTGTTCCTCTTGATCTGCCAAGAGAAAGGACACTGTGGCAGTGGTTGAGCAGCCTGGAATGGACAATAAGAGAGGGGTGATAATCTCATTCCTCAAGTCTTTATAGAGAGTGCAAGCCAGAAGGGCATGCACCACTGATTCGATACCACATACATAGCTCAGGGTCCCGGAAGAACAGTATGAAAGAACTGTTGGGTCCTACAACAAAATTTTGCAGTGTCTATTCACCTCCTGTTACAGGAAGAACACTCCCTTTCAGATTGCCTTCTGACCAAGCTGTCCTTGTATTGCATTTCATCCTTTAACTTTCCATTTTTTGGGTTTGAGCTGACATATTTCATGGCTTCTGACCATGCTCAGTTCTCAGGGGTGTTTGTTTGGGTTTGGTTTTTAGGTGTTCCCCCTTAGATTATTTTTATGTTACACTTTGGAAACCTATTCTCAATCTGCATATCTGTTAACAAACTAAAAGTATTTCCAAACACTTTGCATCTCCAGAGATCCCACTTTTGGGGAATAGTCAAACACAGGTAAGTAACTGACTCCTGCAACTTGCCACCACCATAGGAAGTGGGACACATGCATAACAATACATTCTACCATGCGTAGTTCATGCATCTTACAGTGCAATCCTATCTGCTTGGAAGTCTCATCGAGTTCATAATGCATAGGATTGCAACCTTAGTCATTTAAATGCAATGGAGTGTTTTGCATTGCCTGAACATGGCCTCCTAATGGTAGATTTCACACTTAAATTCCAAACACTATAGGCATACACAGGGTGATGGCATCGGCTAGCCACACTCCAATACACGTGTGCCATTTTCAAGCTCTCTCCAATTGGACTACTGTGGTGGGGGTAATAGCAAAGCAACACCACTAGGGGGCATGAATGCTTTATTTCAACAACTCCACAAAGGGTTTGAGTCAGGTAAACAGTCTATAGCCACTTGAACTTGTTCGCAAAGATTGAGGTCTGCGTCTGCAGAGCTAGAAAAGGAGCAGAGAGTTAGCCAGCAGCACAAAAGTTTATCTGTATTCCGCAGAGTGCTTCATTGAGTAATAAAGTCACCTTTCTCTGAAACCTTTAGCCCAAGAGTGAACTCCATCCTTCACAGCCTGTTTAAAAGAGTCTTATAGAGTGTCTGCATGAATAATATGTGAGCAGCACATGATTATAAAACTTTTAAAGAGGCAAGACTCAAAGGGAAATGGGAGAGGCGGAGAGGAGCCAGGAAAGATAAATGGGGAGGAAGGGGGGGTGGGGAGCGGAGGACCAAAAACAAGTCTCACTGCTAAATCATAAAGAGACTTGGTTAGCAGGGAGAGGATGGTGCTGCTTCTCATAGCGCAGCCATGCAGGCTGCGAGGGAATGATGCTCAAGGAAGCACAGAGAGAGCAGAAGCATTGTTTTAATTTTACAGGGAGCAAATGGCACATTTTATCTGATTTCACAAGACTGTCTATACCAGCACATTTCTTCCTTTCACTGTGTAATTAAAATCTAAATGTTATCTTAAAGCCTTCCTTTCTAGGAAGACAGCACTGGGAAGGGTTCATCCATACCATCCATACCAATGACTAGAAAGAAAGCCTATTAAGATATATATTTAGATCCTTTGCAGATAAAAGGCACAGAAGTACTGGGAGAACTCCTAGGAGCATTTAGGGTGCAAAGAGGCACCAGGAGAAGATGCAGAGCAGCAACACACTCGTCTTGTGCTTCCAGTCTGAAAAGCGAAGGGCAAAACTCAAGCATCTTCTTTGATGTATGAGTTCCAAAAGTGTACAAAGGAATATGATGCACTTAGGGGAGCTGCATGATGCTCCCACCTAACCTTAAAACAGGAAGTACAGTACATCCTTTGAACATCCATCCATCCTACCCTGCCATTGCTCTTAATGTTTTAGGGAAAGCATGAGCAATGTGTGATTTACCAGTTGAAAATATTTTTGGTGTGGTCATGATTTAATTTTCTTTTTCTTTTTTTAAGAGCTCACCTGACTTGAAGGCCATTACTTTCCCTTCCTTCTTTAGTGGAACTTATATATTTAAGTCAACTTGGTTTTTTTTTTCCTGGTTTCATGCCATTTTAAAAGCTTTGTTTCCCAAACCTTATGAGCTTCTTGCCTTGCCTCCCACAGCAAATCGTGAGAGCCTTGTGGCTATACTGTCTACATACAAAGATATCTAGAAAATCCAGCTAAACTGTTGCAGATTTCCCTTTTGTTGGCTGTTGACCAAAGACTGAACTTTACAGAGAGCTATGAGGGAGAATCTGCTTAACAGCCTCCCATACATCTGATTTGTGCCAGGCATGAAGGGCGAAGAAGTGTAAGAGCACTATGATCTGGAAAGCACAAGCCCTTTTTTGCAAGCTGAAGCTGAAGTTCATGTTTAAGGAATCACCTAATATCACTTATCCCCTAGTGCTTTGATAGAAATTGATCTGAAAATTGCAGATGCAAGATGGATGCCTCGGGGTAAGAAACCTGCCAAGTTGCAGGCAGGTCCAGGGGCTTTTGTGCTGTGCTTTTAGCAGTTGAGCTAGAATGAATGGCTTTGTCTTTTGCAAACTGAGGAACTTCTCTGGATTCCATAGAATTCATAGAACTGTAGAGTGGGAAGGGGCCATGACGGTCATTGAGTCTAATTCCTTGCAATGCAGGAATCTTTCACCCAATGTGGGGCTCAAACCCACGACCCTGGAATTAAGAGTCTCATGCTCCACCGACTGAGGTAATGAGAAGTTTCAGATTTATTTTTTTTTGCCAAGCAACACTCTTCTGCTAAGTTGAAAACAGCCATTTGGTGAAAGGAAGAGGTCTCCTCCTAGCATTATTGGATCCACCAAAAATAATAGGAATCTTTTTATCTTATGGAAGTTTTAGAGGATATGATGTCTTATACATTCGGAATTTTAATTTTTGTTTATTGTAATATGCACTAAGGCTTCAGGACGGAGGGGTTGTACAGAGACATGGAACGATGCAGACTGATCAAAGAGGAAAGATGAATTCCTTCAGAATTGTATACAGGAAATAAGGGGGAAGGTAGCACTAGGCAGCAGTGGATCTCCTTATCCCATTAAAAGTAATGGCAGAAATGCCATCCATTCTCAATTTATGAGGATTGCACCCATTCCTGTTGCAAGGCTGAAACCGGAATCAAAAATAAACAAACATTTAAAATATAACCAGTAAACCCCCATGGCTGAGAGAATGGAAAAGTAAGAAGCAGTGTGAAAGTGCTTAGGAAGAAGGACACCTGTGACTAAGATATAATGCTATTTTTCATTTCATTTATCGGCAGCTAAAAAGACACAGTTTAAAATAGCTGAGTGGTTGCCTTTGTGCTAATATAATTTAGCACTCTGGTTTGAGTGACAGCTCTGATTCATCAAGGTAGCAAGATCTGTCCTGGTTCAGATAGCTCTTCTTCATGTGGAAGACAGCAAAGTGACTGGAGATTAAGAATCGCCTTGTGGAGTGGGGGTGGGGGGGAACTCCTGTGTCAGACCTCCCCCTACTGGCCATAAAGCATAAGAGGAAAGACCCAGAAAAACATGTTAGAGGTGTCTCTGTGTCATAGTGCTTTGCAATTTCTGCAACCACTTGAAAATCACCTCATAAGAATAAAGATTCCTGGGTCCCTTTTCAAAATCTGAACACAACTGCAATTAACCACAAAAACTACAATACTGTAAAAAGTGCAAGAGGCTGCCTTTTTCCAATAAGGCTTGAAATACATATTTGTTGTTATAGAAAGTTAGACAGAATTTATGTGAAACTCAGAACAGGTCTTTTAAATGTGAGAAATTGATAATTAAGGCAACAAAAAGTTTGTGAGGCCATATTCTTAGAGGAAAGTTTTCTCTCATTCAAGCTATGCTGGTAAGCAATGTGGCTGCTAAGATTTCAGGTTTTATTTCAGCACTGAGACCAGGATCATGAACAGGAACAGTATGGGAACCAAACCAGAGGAATTCCCGCATGGCAAAACAAATGTTTACACCCATACGTCTCTTGGCACTGGGTCCATTCAAAGTGAGGGGAACCAGAAATATGCAGACTGTCCCCCTTCTGCAGTGCACAGTGGAGTTGGCTTTGGGGGCAAGTTTCTAACTCCCACCCTTCCTTTTAAATATAGGGTGGGAGTTTGAAACTTGCCCCCAAAGTCAACCCAACCGTGCATTACAGACAGGGGGCGATCTGTATACTTCTGGTATGAAATAAATTATGCAAATGTGTACCCCTCTCCTGCTTTTCTACAAAGTTTATAGCAATGTTCTGTGCACATAGCAAAAATTGGGTTAAGCAGGGAAATAGCTGGAGGTGGGTAGGCAAATGAGGGGAACATGAGAAATGCATATAAAATTATGCATGATGGGGAGAAAGTGGGTGGGGAGACGGCTTCTGCCAATGGGTGAGCAAGAAGATTGTACCTATGCAAAAGTACTGACTGTACCCAGTGCCCTATCTGAAATGTGCTGCCTTACCTCTATGTACAGCCTTTGTAAGCAAGTGACATGTAGCCTTGGCAGGCACTGCACTAGTATACAGTGGTACCTCAGGTTACAGACGCTTCAGGTTACAGACTCCGCTAATCCAGAAATAGTACCTCAGGTTAAGAACTTTGCTTCAGGATGAGAATAGAAATCACGAGGCGGCAGCGGGAGGCCCCGTTAGCTAAAGTGGTACCTCAGGTTAAGGACAGTTTCAGGTTAAGAACGGACCTCCAGAACGAATTAAGTACTTAACCCGAGGTACCACTGTACTAACACTGCTCATGCCAGGGGGACAACCTGTTATAAATGAGATGCTGCAAATATATTGCCATAAGGATATGTACTTCTCACCTAGCCAGCATCACATTTAAATCAGGACATGGACTCCAGTTATGTAGTCATGTTCGGAGCAGAGTATTGACCCATGATGAACATTTCATCTGTAATGTGATAGAATAGAGGCAGGACAGATTTAGAAACTATTTTGTGGGGAGGGAGAATACTTTTAAAATTATGGAAGTTATAGAGGATTCTAAGAATAGCTGTAGATTTACTGTGGGTTTTTCTGCATGATTGGTTTCGAACAGGTGTGGGGAGGTTTTCTAAGCCTATGGCTAAATTTCCTCATGGGCAGCCTTCCAGGAGCCAGAGGGGAAAGTGGGTGGGGAAACAAGCCAAAGTGGGCAGATTTATTCATTTAGATATCTTACCTGCCCTTTACCACAAGGTCTCAGGACAGGTTACGACAATAGAACAAGTAAAATAGTGAAAAAACAGCTCACTTCTACATATAAACACCATTAAGAATAATTCCAGCACAGATGCAGCCCAGGATAAAGTTGCCCACGTAAAAGATCCATTGAGAGAAGAAGGCCTTTAGCAGGAGCCCAAAAGACAACAGAGAGGGCACTTTTCTCATAGGTCTTGGGTCAGGGTTCAGACTGACTCATTTTCTCTTTGTATAAAAACAAGCACGAAGATTTCCCAGCCCGCTCACAGGTCCTTATAATATCAGTGGAAACAGTTGGTCCTGGCGAGGATTAACCGCTTTCAACTTTAACCTGAGGGTTGTCATTTGTTCAGTTTTAATTTTAATTTTAATTTATTTGAATTAATTTTGGGATGCATTTTAATCGATTGATTGCTTGTTTTTATGCATATTGTATTATTTATATGATGTTAGCTGTTCTGAGCCCAGCTCCAGCCAGAGAGGGCAGGGTACAAATAAAATTATTATTATTATTATTATTATTATTATTATTATTATTATTATTTATGTAACAGAAGCGAATTCCAAACAGGTAAATGCCACTACACTAAAGTGATACCTATATTGTATGGAACAGGCAGCTTGTACAGCTGGCTACATTCCACCCTTTCAGAAAGTCAGAGGTTTACACACACACACACACACACACACTTTCATTCCTTTTCCATGGGAGCAAGATGAATTATCACAATCCGAGGATGGCAGCCAGAGAAAAACACTTAAGAGGGTGAGAAGCAGGCCAGTGAGGGGTGGGGTCTGAGTGGGGCACTGAGTGAAAGGCAGAGCCCTAGAGGGCTGCATTTGCCCCCAAGCCTCCTCCTCACCCTTGGTTTAGAAAATCCTTCCTCTCCCTCATGCCATGATGCGGGAGCAGCTCTGCTACGGCTTGCCACCCTCAAGTATCCAAGATTTCATTGTCGTACCCCACTAATATTTTTTCCCTCCCACCTCACTATAAGGAGACTTATCCTATGGCTGTATCTCTGCTGCCGGCTGCCCTTCCTACTGTTCACAATTACAAAGTAATCAGAGACCTGCTGCTTTGTAATGCTAACTTCTCTAAGGATGCTTGCTTTGCCTCCGCCCTTGTATCTTCCCCTTGGTTTTAATATATTTTCAAGCATAGACCTATTTAAAATAACAACAACCCTGCTGAGAGAGAGAGAGAGAGAGAGAGAGAGAGAGAGAGAGAGAGAGACTGACAGAGGCAATTACACCCTAACCCCCACCCCAAAATATTAAGGGAATTGACATATCATAAATCGATCAGCAAGAGACAGAATGGTCAAAGACGAACTGGGAATAATGAGCACACCTACAAGGTCTCGTAACTACCAAAGTTACCAGAATCCCCACAGAAATGCGGAACACTGTGATAATCTTTGGGCATTGTCACAGAGTTTGCCACACTTCATAGCTGGAGGTGGGTGATTCTCTCAATTTCAGCTTCTCTCATTTTGGTCATTTGTCCAACCCCAAATTCAGCTCTTCGCATTTCCACAGAAAGTTGCATTTTTTTAAAAAAAAACACTGCGAAAATTCACCAGCATTTTCTTCCAATAAACACATGGGGATGTGGCTTTGACTGAGATATCCATTTTTGCGATCAGTACATATACACCAATTTACACATTTGGGTAAGCATTGGTTTGTTAGAGAAATGCATCGCAAACTTTTGAGAACTGCGAATAACTGTGTTTCAATCCGCGAATGTGAATTTGGTAGCTTCTCATTAAAATGTAAACAAAATGGATTTTTTTCTCCATCCCTAACATGACAATCTATGTTCAACACTATAGTGCAATAGAAAGGAAATACATATGGGCAATCGCCAGAACATCCCAAGGATTCTAAAAGCTGGTGTCTGAAAACCTTCTAATATTTTATAACCAAAGCTAATAGTACTTTGAGTAATGGCTGTTGTTTTAAACTTATACTTAATGCAGGAAACTGATGTGATCACAGAAACTACCACAAGTTTTCCCACAATGCACTGGGGTGACTAGAAGTGTCCACATGGGGCCCTGAGCCTGTGTGAGCCAGTCTTAATTTTACTACGAATCCATCGGAATTCATATCCTACAGAGTCACGACAGGAACCAATTGAGTATCCGCAGAATATACTGATTTTGTTCCTCTGTTACTTAAGGCTTAGTACAACATTTTGTGTTTTATCTGTAATGCATGTTGAGCCTTTGTAAAATCTACCCAGCGTGGTCTCTAACTACATTCTGCAAAGCCTTCGACAAATATAGAAAGTTTAATTCAATATTGTCGGTTTCCTGTTTTAACACTGCAATAATTCCAGCTTTATAAATCTCTTTGTTTATCTGTGTGTGCAGAGACAGAGAACCATGATAGATATGTCTTAATGCTATCTTCCTTGTTGCAAAGAGATTTTAATTTAATTTTGGGTTGTGTGGCATTTGTTTTATCAGTTATGATTAAACGAATTTTTCGAGGGACACCAGAAAGGTGATTGAAGGTGACCCATATAATCTCCTAGGAAGAAGATGCCCCTTTCTACCCAGCTAAGATGTGAAATGCCATTGAATAAAATTATAGGGAGGGTGTGGGCAGCATTGACGCTACTTGCTATAAGGAAGGCTTGGCTTTTGTTTTGTTTATTTTAAAAAACAGCAAATAAAGGAAGGAGCATAATATAATTTGGAGAAACAAGGATTAAAGGTTCCCCTGCTCATGCTGTTCTCACTGTACATATTGAGTTAACAGCATGCTATTGTACTGAATGAAAATAGAGCCCACATAGGAGGCTAGAGTGGCGCAGATAAATCCCCACAGCTTCTTGTAATAAATGCAGTTTTTGTGTCATGGAGGTGTGTGGCCATAAATAGTTTTAGGTTTCAAGTTGGTATAATAAGGCGAGATTGTTGCTTGACTCACTGTGGCGCACAGATAGTCTCAGTCACAGAACAAAAGAACCCCTGAGACTGAGGAGCACCAAACAATATCTTACTGCTTATCAACTTCTAATATGCGAATTGTCAAACTTCAGCATGTGAGCCGCTCACCTGTGGTGCTGGCAGCTTTATTTTCCTCAAAGATTACTTGGGCTTTATGTAATTGGTAAGCGGAAACATTGCCAGGGCTATACTGCAAATAAAATATAACTGATGAAGTTAGGAAGCCCAGTAGACGGCAAGGGATGTGTATAGTCAGCCTGAGGCTACACCAAACAGGCGAGAGAGAATAGGCTTCTTCTTGGCTTAGACTTACATGCAACAGCATTAAATGGTAACGGTTTTCCTAGACTGTATTACTTTAAGGCTGTTGGGAGGACAACTGGATTTTGAATGTGAAAGAAAGGAAGGAAGGAAGGAAGGAAGGAAGGAAGGAAGGAAGGAAGGAAGGAAGGAAGGACCTCTCTACATCCTGAAGTGAAGTGTAATGTAAAAAGGTAAAGGGACCCCTGACCATTAGGTCCAGTCGTGGCCGACTCATGTGGCGCTCATCTCGCTTTATTGGCCGAGGGAGCCGGCATACAGCTTCCAGGTCATGTGGCCAGCATGACTAAGCCGCTTCTGGCAAACCAGAGCAGCGCACGGAAATGCCGTTTACCTTCCCGCCGGAGCGGTACCTATTTATCTACTTGCACTTTGGCGTGCTTTTGAACTGCTAGGTTGGCAGGAGCTGGGACCGAGCAACGGGATTCGAACCGCCGACCTTCTGATCGGCAAGTCCTAAGCTCTGTGGTTTAACCCACAGCGCCACCTGTGTCCCTGAAGTGTGATGTATCAAGTATATTATTAATAATAATAATCCTTTCTTCAAGTTGTAGCATTCCATGAATGACATTGACTGCTCCTGAGACTAAGGACATGGACCTAGTCAAATGTTAGCACACTAACAGCTTGCTAAAGCTTACATGTGAATGGACTAACACACGTTATGTGGGGGGGGGGATGTGGAACACAAGCTTTGAATATGGCTCATACTACCTTCATTTTGGCTCTTCATACAGCATGGACAGGCTTGTCCATGCAGGCTTCTACAGGATGAGCAGGGCTGAGTCCAATCTGCTTGAGTATATGGTTGACGATGTTCCACCAAGTGTCAGGGGGATCCTGGTAGAGCGTGATTCAGTCACCAGGCACATAATTAACTTGGTTTGTAATAGGCATGCGAACCACACAATGACTCACATGACCGGCACAATGGTTGCAAATGTCCTGTGTTGCCCATACCCTGCAAGTGTCCTGGAAAAACTGGAACCCCCTGTGTTTTCCCGCAGCACCATGATCTTGTGAGATTTCATGCTGAGATCTCACCCCAAAAAAGTGCTTTTTCCAGGGCTGTGAACTTGCGCAGCACCCCAAAATGTGTGTTTTGAGGCACCGTGCTCTCACGCAAGAGCATGGCCCTTGGGGGAAAGCATGTCTTTTGAGCTTTGTGGTCTCTCACAGGTCACATGACTTGTGTGGGAGCACAGATGGGAAGACATGCTTTGGAACTCAACATGTTGGAGGGTATGGTTGTCTAGATAGCCTGGTGCTCGGTGGAAGTCAGTGGTCATGGGGCACGTGGGCATCAGTGGTGTGGTGAAATATAGCTATATGGTCCTGGAAGTGAAATGGAGGTTGCTAAGTAGGAGGAATTTCAAGCTTTCTCTGAAATGCTACTAGTTCCATGCAGGATTGGGGGGGCGGTGGACTTTCACTATCCTAATGCTGTTATAGAAATCTATGGCAGGACCCCACTGATAATACTGTGTACTATTCCCCTCACTGAGCCTTGAAAAGGATAGTGAAAATAAGGACCAAGATTATCAAGCTGCTCATAGGTTGACCACTGTGAGAACAGGATGCTGGACTAAATGGACATTTGACCTGATCCTGCAGGGATATTCTTACCTATGCACTCTGGGAATGACAACCAGGAGAAGCCAGACTGCCCAGTGTCTGTTGGAGCTTCAACCCATTGGGTCTATTATTTTAATGGCCGCAGTGTACAGAGCTGCAGTTCTTAGGTGGCTGAGTAGCATTCTGGATGGTGACAGTTATGAGCAAGACAGACAGAAAATAAAAATAAATTGTCTTCATCTATGTCAGTCAAATATGCTCAAGAAGCAGTAAACAGATGAAAATGTCAGTCTTGTCAATTCCACAAGATGCCCAGGATGCATGGGTGAAAACGGGTGCTGTGCCAAAAATTTCTTCCTTTTTTTAAACCATTCCATATAAATTAATGAGAAAGGAACTTGCATTTGAAAATGATCAGAGGGAGAGAGAGAGAAATATCATTACAATTCTTATGGCTTGGGTTCAGGGTGTTGCTTGCACTCCTTTTAATTTGAGGTGGCCAAGGGAGGTTCTAAGTTAGCTTTTTTATGATTCTACAAGTCATTTTTCAGCCTCCCCGGCAGCTAAGCTTCCTGAAAAGCCATGATAGGCTTTTCTGTAAGTGTGGGGAGCTGGGGAGACTATCAGGTGAAGTCTTTTTTTACTCTTGTGAAAATCTGGTTTTTAAGGACAGGTTTTGACACACCACTAGGAAAAATACTCTTCTGGACGAGATCAAGGTTTCCCCAGGCTCCTGCTTAGATAAAAGTAACAATAAAAATTGACAGTGAAGTTGAACAAGATCAACTTGTTTTGCTCCAGGGAGGCCTGGGAAACAAAATTTCCAGTTCTTACACAAGAATTACTCCTCCTGATCCAACCACTCTTTTGAGCTATCAGAAGTGATCTGGTGCCACCATCCAGATTCCGCATGCTAACAGAGTCCCAGCTTTCTCAATCTGTGTGGCATTAGTTAGGAATAATCAATGGGAGCAGGGCTGGGCAGCTGCGGATTCTGATATATTTACTGCAAAGCCTGCAAACTCTGTGAATATTTATATGGCAACGAGCTGCTTCAGCATCCTGAATCACTCCAGACAGTCGCAGAAGAACAATTGAGAGTAGAGTTACACTGGCAAGTAAAATATTTAAGAGTTGCAGCAGTGGCATTTGACAGGGATGCACTTCAGACCTCAATAGCACTGCAAAACAAAATTGTCAGCTTCTTCTGTAAAACATGGCAGAGGGGAGGAGGGGACAGCCCTTTAATCCTGAAAGGCAATAGATACAGAACAAACCCCTGAAAACTTATAACACTTAAAAAAAATGGAAATGAATATATTCCTAGCAATATACTAGTATTGCGAAGACTGGGAGTTAGGGGTGGAAGAGAAATTCAGTTCATTTGGATGGAGAAAAGTTCTGTGGCTATAGTTGCACGCATTGTGTTCCCTCGGGTTCCTACAGCCAGTCAATGTCAGAGTTATGAGCATCGGCACAGAACTAATGGTCTGACTCAGTATAAGCCCGCTTCCTATTCTCTTATGTATATACTACAACTATAGCACTATAAAGGGTAAAGGCAAACAGGCGCTTAATTCCACTCTAAGCTTTCCAAGCAAATTACATGAGATTTAGTTGATTCCAATATATTTATTCAACCCCGTATATCCAATTACACTTAACCATTACAATGCGTTCACATCATTTAATTGGACACAACTTATTCTAAATTGATTACATATTTTTGTGGCTATGATAGCATCCTCTCTCCTTCTTCTTTAGGCATCCTTTATCTTGTCCTTTAAATTTTGGAATGGTTGCATTTCCTTAATAGCAAGGGTTTTTGCCGCCATATTCCATGCTCTATCTTTGTGGCACATTTCCACATTAACAATGTGTGGTAAACTGACCAGCTGCCTTCCCTTGATCTTTAATCCCCTCTAATCTGTTCTGGGAACACTGAAATGTTCCACTTTGGTTCATTATATTTAAAAAAATCCTCGTAGAATAATTTGTATAGAAAATTTTTTAAAATAAAAAATTAGTAAATGGATGGAAGAGGGTTCTATCCCCTTGCTATTACGGATTACATTTCTTGTGTCATAAAAGGATTATTTGTGATGCACAGTTCACACAATGGCTGAAATCCAATGTCCGAGTGAAATCCAGTGTTGCTGCTCTGTTCCAGGGATGGCTTTTGATCCAACTGATGCAAGCACAATTGTAGGAGCCACTGACCATTTTGGGCCAGTAGACATAATAGGAATTTTGCAAAAGTGCTACAGGCACCAGTCACAAAATGGCTGCCATGCAGATGTGTAGGAGAGGTCAAGCCACTGCAAACAGGAGCTGAGCAGGAAGAGCAAACTGTCTCTCATGCCCTGTGGATTTTTGAGGAGATATTTTTGAGACTTTTTGCGGGCACCATAGGAGATGCTGACAGGAAGGTGCCACACTGGCACCCCCTATGCTCATTTTTTTAAAGGGGGGTGGTTTTCCCCCTGCAACTCTCCACACCATCTTCCATTTTGCTCTGGAAGTCCCCCAATCCTCTGGAACACTTTTTTTGGGAGGGGAGAGAGATAGGAAGTTACAGAGGGGATGAAAAATTGGTGAAAATTGGCTCAACTTTTCTTATGGCAGCAAATGGCCAAATGGCAGCACTGGATCTCACCCTATGTGTTTATTTTCATTGCTCTTGTTATTGTTGTTTTTTTCCATTGTCAAAAGATGCTCACTAACAACTTGGAATGACTGCTTAATATGTTAGGGTCCCCCCCCTTAATGTGTGAGCTGATGCTATATTCTGGCTTGATATGCAAGGTGTACTTTGCTGTGCCTGAAATTAGATCCTAGTTTTTATCCCCTAAGACAGTAAAACAAAGGTGCTGTATGCTGTGTGGCATGGTAGCAGGATCCACCACTTTTGACTGCAAAGATGTGGACATATGTACCTGAAAAATGCAATGCAAAAAATAAATTTTCTCCTCTCTCTCTCTCTCTCTCTCTATGTGTGTGTGTGTGTGTGTGTGTGTGTGTGTGTGTGTGTGTGTGCTTGTATTACTATTGTATATCAGTGTCACTTTCCATGTTGCTTTTATCATTTCCTGGACACCAAAATAACCTCTCTCTCTCTCTCTTTCTGCGCATGTGTGTTTAAATTGGATCTTATTTAAATGAACCCCTTAGCAGGTTGGCTGAGTTCTTGAAAGCCTAGCCTGGGCTGCAGATGTCTGCCTGTTCAGCCACATGGCAGAACCAGGCTCTGGGAATCCCTGGAGCCTAGTGCAGGAACAGGAACTTCTTGGTGCTGGATGCAAAAATCCATATCCCTTTCCAGTTCATTAGGAGCGCCTATTGTTTGCCATATTTATCTGCCATCACTGCTGTTTGTTAGCAAATGGAAAAAGAAGTGCCAAGGCTCCATTTCAAGCCTGCCCTCTGAACACTGGGAAGGGGCTCCAGCCATTCAATGACAGATGGTCTTTGAATGATATACAGAACCTCTGCCCTTGGGCCTGCTTTAGGGGAGCTGTTTTGGATTGTTGCTCTGAAGAGCGGGCGTGCGTTGCACGCGAGGTGATTATTCCATAATAATTTTAATTATTTTGCCTGTTTTCAGACAATAGTTGCAGAATGTTTGTTTGTTTCTTTTATTCTTTTCTCTCTTTTTTCACACTCACTGACTTGTGACACCAGAGTTGTTTTCGAAGGCTGGGAGAGAAACCGAGCCTGGTATCCCTTCCCATTTTTGCAGATAATCCTTGTTCACATGAATTGCTGCTGTTTAGAAAAGAAGTGAGTTGTGAGGTCTTTCTTCTGGCTTGGGAAGTTAAATGAAATGAAATAAAAATGGATCAGAGAGAGAGAGAGAGAGAGAGAGGTGGGGAGGGGGGTGTGTGTGTGTGTGTGTGTGTTTTAGTAGAAGATTGTCACAGTAGCAAGTCTCCCGAAGACGCTGCTCTTTAACTCCTCTTCCTCGCTGCTGAGAACACAGCTCCAGGAGCCTCATTTACATGCATATGGGCATCTGATTGGATCTGTTCAAAGGTACAGTAGGAGTCAGTCAGATTGCATATGATGTGCATATAAATGAAGTTCCCCAAAGTGAATCATGATGCTTCAGGAGAGACGGGGAAAATATGCTCACTCTGGTTCATCCAAAGGTCCAATAGGAACTTGTGTTCTTTTTTCCCCCTCCACCTTTTCTTGCTCCCTCCCCCTCCCTTTCTGGTATATGCTTAGAGATAAGCAGAAAGTACACACTTTTCTATTTTATTTTATTTTTTTAAAGAAATCAGCCTTCATAATTTGAATTTTAAAATCACATGCAAGCGATTTCTGGAAGCCCAGAACTTGAGTTAGCGCTGCCTTGCTACTCCAAGGCGACATGTTTTTTCCACACACAGGTGTACTCTGCATACCCCTACTGGACACACCCAGGGTGCAGAGATCTAATTCACTGACAGCATGCGAAATATGTGAGACATATCAGTGGTGCTGGGCAGTTGGAGCTTTTCTGTAGCACTCACTCTCTGACAAACTGCACCATCAGCACCAGTTATTTTATTGGTGGGATGCAACTTGGCTGCAATAAATCCTAGGCAAAAGAAAGCAGATAAATGCATCAGGATGCCAGCTCCTATTCCCAAGGGTGCTGGGCTTTGTTCCTTTTTCACTCCAGGTAAGGCTACCCAGTGACATCTGAAAGAGGGGGAGCATTTATATGTGGCACTTTATCTCAATATATGCATTTTTGCGCACAATATTTAGCTGGAGAATTGCACTGCAAATTTCAGAGAAGTGCAGATTTCGGAGGATGGCTGTGTTTCTGTTCAAATATTCTTTCAGAACACTGGGATAGCTCAGTTGGTAGAGCATGAGATTCTTAATTTCAGGGTCCTGGGTTCAAGCCTCACATTGTTCAAAAGATTCCTGCTTTGCAGGTGGTTGAACTAAATAACCTTCAGGATCCCTTCTATGATTCTATAAGATGAGGATTTGGCAAGTTCATTTTCAATGCAAATTGAAACAAATTTCTCTCCCATTCCTATGTGACTGCCCATATACCCCCCCCCCCTCAGTGGGACATCACCACTTCAAGATCTGGAGGAACGTTCACATTGTTTTTCTATGTGATAAAGGACAAAACTCTTTAGACATCTAAAACATTGATGAAGGTGCCATTTCTGTTCTGACAGAGTTGTGTGTTTCCAGACATAGTACAGGAAAGCTAGATGTGGTGGAATCCACTTGCTTGTAAGAGAGCCATCAGCTTGCCCTGACAGTTCTTGACTTTCCATGCTGGTTGTGTCCTACAACATTCCTTTTGTTCCTTTTGGTTGTTCCTTTTGGTTGTGTCCTACAAAGCGAGACACAGTCCTATGCCTTAAGTTACAAATAGAAACAGGAATGATTTTGATATTTTCAAGAGACTGTGTTCTATAGCAATTTGATTCAGGAAAGCCCCATAGCATGGGAATGAGGGACCTGTGGCCCCCTCATGGAATCATACAATTGTAGAGTTGGAAGGGTCATCTAACCCAACCCCCTGCAATGCAGGAATCTATTGCCCAATGTGGGGTTCAAACCCACGACCTTGAGATTAAGAGTGTCATGCTCTACCCCTCCCCCAAGTGTTGTTAGATCCCTGGTTGGCCATGCTCACTGCTGCTGGTGGGAATTGTAGCTCAACAGCACCTGGAGAGCCCTAAAGAAGGAAAAATGTATTTCCAGAATGCTTTGGGCTTTAACAAATGCAGACACTTTTAGAATTCATCCCTCTCACACTTTCTTGTTTCCTGTAACAGACTGCGCAGGGGCCTTATCCAATATACAAGAACCAACACTCAATAGATAAGCCAAACTAGTTGTTAAAGACTGGAGAAAACAATGCAATGTAATCAGTCTGTGTTGGGTGTATTGGCAGAAACTCATTTTCCCCAGTGAAAGATAAATGTTGCAAGGCACCCCATTTTTATCATCTCTGCTTACTACAGGTGGCTGCTTATATTTCCTGAAAGGTGGTACTATTTTGCCGTAGATAATAATAACTTAGGCTGCAAACCCAACTCCACTTACCCAGGAGAAAGCCCTATTGAATTAAATAAGATTTATTTCTGGGTATACACAGTTAGGATTGCTCTGTAAGTATGCTATAGAACAAAATCAGGACACAATATCAGTTAAGCATTTTTTTATTTAAAAAAAACCCATTGGTTAAAGTTTGTGCCAACCTCTTCATGAAATCAATAGTCAAATTTTTTTGGATTGATCATGCCCCATGGGTTGTTTTACCACACACACAAAAATCTGGGCTATGAGACATGAATGAAGTAGCAACCTTAGTATTTTCGTTGTGAGCGGAAAATTATTACTAGCTTTCATTCAGCAATAAAATCTAAAGTCGGCACATCTGATGGAGCTGTGCATACCAGTCCACACTTCAGTCAGCACATACCTGGCAAAGCATGTTTGGAGCCATGTAGATAGATGTTCAGCTAGAAGGAAGGGAGCCCTTTTGGCTGGGGAGGACACAGAAGGAAAACAAATGGGGCTCCACACAAGGTCCTATCTTTCAGAAGCCTGGAGCATGCATGTATGCATGCATGCGTGCGCACACACACACACACACACACACACACAGGCACACAGGCACTAGCATGCACTAGCATTTTCGTAGCCTAATGTTAAGCAGAGCATCTCCCAACTGAACATGTCCTTGGAACAGATTCCAGATACGGTATTTCATCCATCCTTTTTTGCTGCCTTTGAGGAACCTGTTAGGGAAGCCAAGGTGTCAGGGAAGAATTCTCCAAAAAGCAGGGGGGCTGAAATAGATCCCTCCATTCCGAGTACTAATAACCATCCACATTTTCAATATGTTGAGCTGTGCTTTTCATTTTCTAAAAATATTAATTTTCATGTTGGACTTGAATCATCCCCCTTCTATCTCCTCTCAATGTTTCCATCTCCCTCTCTCTTCTCAGCCAGACCAGTTAAACAAGACATGTCAGTATATATATATATATATATATATATATATATATATATATATATATATATATATATTGCACCTGGCTCTGGTTGGTAGACCTTTGGGTTTTAGTGAAAAACAAACCCACAAAGTAAAACTGAGAAGGCTGAAGACTACCCATCCACACCCTGAGCAAGGCCCATAATTCTCAGACATTTTGATATTTAAAATATCCTAGGTACATTTGATGGCCCTGTTTCTTGGCCCAAAAGAGCAAATGTGTCTTGCATTTTCCATCTTCAGAGAAACGATCAGCATAAAGCCTTGTAAGGGACACATTGAGCTGACATGACTAGGAGGGGGTTATTCGAAGCAAGAAAAATGACGTTTGCACAATGTAGCTTATATAGATGGAGGAATCCAACATCTACTCCAGGGGGACATATTCTGTAACATCTGCAGTTTTAGTTTAATCAAATCTTGGACTCCTTCTCCAAGGAGAAGTGCCTAGCAGTCAATAGTTAATACCCAATTGAAATTCAGATTGCTCCAAGATGTCAGTGAAAGGTGGACAGAAATGCCTGAGAAATGTTATTTGCCTGTATGTGTCTGCACTGAAACTGAACCCACCCCGTCTAGCGCATGCTTGCAACACAAAACCTGGTGAAGATTTGCACAGCATCTGCATGTGGGGAAGAGGGAATTCCCATAGTCCCAGACCTCGTCTTTGAGACAATGCTGAGTATGTTCTCACAAACCACAACAGTCTTTTGAAGCTGTTTGCAGCAGTTCAAAAAGACTCCGACTGCAGCACAGTCTCCCCCCACCCAACAAACAAAAATATAACATTTAAAATTAAACTTCAACATTTTCTACCTGCCAAGACCTGTGTGTTCAGATCTCCAGATCTTTCAGGAAAACCACCGGTGATATTAACATTTCATGTCATTATTTATTTAACATCGAAGAGAGTGTTCAGTCTGGCTGACGGGGAGGTGAAGTAATATCTAGTTTTTCTCATGTTGCAAAAAAGAAAAAAAGAAAACTGCTAAAAACAGGACAAACAGATTTTTCATCTGCTATAGTTTTTTCCCCCTCCTGAGAGTCCCGTGTGTGTGTGTGTGCATGCGCGCGCCTCTTGAAAGGAATCACAGGTGTGGAGAATGGTGTTGCACTCAGGTTCTGCTTGTGGTCTTCCAGTGACAAAAGGGTTCCGGACTAGATGGGCTTTTGACATGATCCAACAGGACTCTTCTTATATATCCTTGCACTGAAATCAATACCATGTTATGGCTTTTTCTCAAGCTATTTGGAAAGAAATGAGATGCTGGATAAAGACCACCCCCAGTGGACTAGCTCAGCTAGAGCCAAAGACTTCCAGCAATCTAGTAAAATACCTTCAGTGTGTCAGTCGCACAAGAGAAGGGAAAAGAAGCATCATATGTACCTTAAGCATGGAGTTCCTCTCATATCTATCTGCCCAGTCCCTATATCATCTTCAGAAGCCCTTGTATGTACAGGTGCCCTCAGCCCAATAAGATGAGCTTGATGACACCTTCATCCAGTAGAGTCCTCATCAACAGATTAAAAAAAAACTGAGCACTGAAGGAAGGTCCATCTCCTATGTGCTCAGGATTCCACAAATCATCTTGACATCTTTTTTGCATAACCCACAAAACAATTTTGATTCAGAAATGGCCATTGGTCCCACATCCCAAACAGTAATAAGATGGCCAACTAAGGTCACATCCATACCATACATTTAAAGCATTCTTATATCAGTTAAACAGTCATAGAAAATCATGGGAACTGCAGTTTATTAAAGTCGCTTTGAATTTTGCCATATTAGGATGAGTAATTTTTGCTTCTTATATCAGCAAATCAAAGCTTTGAGTGGAGTGTACTTGTTGGGTCGCAAATGCAAGCCATGATATTATGACAACATGGCAGGAGCATTACAACAGGACTTTGAAATGATATACCGGAGCAAATATTGAAAACTGGGACATAATGATGTAATCCAATAAGCCCAGCAACATGAAACCCTTGTTTGTGGACCAAACATCTATTCTGTCATCACATCACTATTCTGTCATCACAGAGGGAAACCCTGCTCTCCTTCCAAGCCCTTTGCACATTGGTGCTGACCAAAGGAAACAGTTTTACACATGATAGTTGCAGATTCGGACACTCAAATTATTTTGCTGTTAAATAATCCTACCAAAGTCCAGTGAAGAACACTAATGTTGAGGCCAATTTACATAATCCCCTCATTTACATTTTTGTTTTGTTTAACCCAAATTCAATTTAACTTTGCATGTAATAACTGGTATTGTAAGCAGGTTCACCAAGCTACCAGTTTGCCAGCATAGACTGTGGTCATATAAAGGCTTGTGTGCATCAAATATAGTGCCAAATCTACCTCCTACCAAGATGTGGGTAGGCAAGGTAAAATCAGTCCAATGCAACAGCCACGAGAGGAAGATGCAAGAGCATCAGCAGGCATCTCCTGATGGTTCAGACTAAATACCTCATGAGGTACACACTCACTAGGAAGACCTTGCTGGTTCCTTCATGACTCCATCCTTTGGTGTGACCCGGGTAGTGATGCAGAAGCCAAATCCAGATCCACCATGGAGCTGGAGTCCTAAAATAAAGCTACATAAGAATTCAAAATGTCTTAACCAGTATAAGATAGAGGGAGAGAGACATTGGCCGAGAACCAGGATTAAATTTTTGTTTGCTAAAATCAACTAATGGGGAAAAGTCAGGAGAAACCTGTGAGGTTAGCTGTATGCCCATCTCATCTTACATAGCTTGCTAATTAAATATTTTGGCCCCAGTTAGCTAAGACAGCTGCTCAGTGATCCTACAATCTCTCCCCTGAACCTTAGACTCATGAACACATTCGTTTTTGCACAATCTGTTCAGTTCATCCACTCACTCCATTATGTTGGGGTTATCGTTTCCAAGCCAATGATTGAGAGAGCAAGAGGTGTATCCTGGGGGTGCATCTGAAGAACTTTAAGGAATATAAAGCTGGAGAGCTACTGTTTCAGACAAAAAAAAGGGGCCATTTGGCCAGGTTTTGGAGAAGGAGTTTTACAGTACAGAGAAGACACTATGCCAGCTGATCAGCTTAAAGAGATGCCAGCGCAATGGAAACTGCATTAGGGAGACGTGCTTTTAAGAGAACTCTTTGTGGAGATGTTTGTTCTTCAGTTTCAGTGAGTATAATGTAAAAGAGCAGCTTGAAACTGAAAGGATGCCCAGCTATTGAAAGCATCTTATACAACTGGTGCCGTTTATGGGTCTGCTCAAAACATAGAAAACCATTACTGTTGCCTGAGTAAAATATAGTAAAGCTGCCATGAGATCCTCAGGTGAAGGGCAGTATAGAACTTTAATAAATTAATTAATAACCACTGAGGAACCTAGGGCAGAAAACTTGGGTGAATAGTCCCCGATGACTGACTAGAATTGTTCTAGCTCTGAGATGATGATGCAGGCTGAGCCTCTCATGTAGGATTCTGCTGCAAAAGTGAGACTGTTCACCAGTTCACACACAAAACATGTTTGTGCTAAGGCATAGGCAGCCAACATGATGCCTTCCAGGAACTGTTGGACTACAACTCCCATTAGCCACAGCCAACATGGCAAATGATGGGAATTGTAAACCAGCAGCATTTGGAGGGCACCACTGTAGCTACCCGCCCCCAGCCCCCTTCTAAAGCTCCTAGGTTGCCCAGTCAAGACCTTTGAAATGTTTAATCATACAATGGAGTCTTTTTAGCACATTTGCTGAAGCCATTTGCATACCATGAGATTGGATCAACGTGCTATTCACTTCTGTTGGGCTGTCTTGTGGTTTAACAAAGAAAGTTGCAGAGGCTTCTTTTAACATTGCTCATTATCTGTTAACTTTCCCCTTATGTAGAGACTCAAGAGATAACTTCCTGAAACCTTTGTTCGCAAAAGCAAGCAGGTATACGGGTGGCGCTGTGGGTTAAACCACAGAGCCTAGGACTTGCCGATCAGAAGGTTGGCGGGTCGAATCCCCGCGACGGGGTGAGCTCCCGTTGCTCGGTCCCTGCTTCTGCCAACCTAGCAGTTCGAAAGCATGTCAAAGTGCAAGTAGATAAATAGATACTGCTACGGCGGGAAGATAAACGGCGTTTTCGTGCGCTGCTCTGGTTCGCCAGAAGCAGCTTAGTCATGCTGGCCACATGACCCGGAAGCTGTATGCCGGCTCCCTCGGCCAATAAAGCAAGATGAGCGCCGCAACCCCAGAGTCGGTCACTACAGGACCTAACGGTCAGGGGTCCCTTTACCTTTATACCCTGGTAAAAAAATGGTCTGGTTTCTTTTGAGTGGTGATAATAGCCTTGTAATACACGGGGTGGCCTTCTTTGCACTAGTGGGTTGGGGGGTCAGGGAAAGGGAGTTAGATAAAATCACTATAAAGTGTTGTGGTGGTACTGAGGCTTAATTTGAAATCAAGCTGGGTTAGAGTTTGTTGGTGTCTCTGGTAACCTCTCTCTGACATCATGGATGTTGGCTCATATTATGGATAGATGGGTGATCTGTATTGCTTTATTAGTACTATTGCTGCAGGTTTGCCAGGCCTTTATTCTAGTTAAAACAAAAGGCAAATAACTGGTGTTATACCAAAGAACTGCCTGTGTTTATTGTCTAGCAAAGTTAGAGTGACCAGGAAATCTTTACATGCCCCTTACATTTGACTGTTATAAACAGTATGGAGCAGTGTCATAGAGCCAGAATTGCCCTGACAACTTTTCCACTACCCACTCACAGGCACATTCCTGTGGCTTGGGGCACCAGTTTTAATGCTCAAACCCCAAATCCAAGAGTAAATAGCTGCCACCACCCACCTCCTGTTTAAAGCCAGAAGTCTTTGGAAACTGGCTGAAGTCCTATTTGCTCTTGCTGTTCCTTAACTTGGCACCAGACCTATGATCCTTCCCCAGTCCACCCCTAAGAAATGTTTTATGTTTAATCATACAGAAGCTCAATGCCATTCATTTCACAAATGTGTACCTGCACACATACATCTCTTTATTTGTGAACATGTCAGGTGCATGGTGTTAACACAACATCTATCCAAAGTAAAAGGAAGATTTGCCAGAACAACCAGGAGTCGCAAAGTGTCTGGGCACATGACCGTGATGAACACACAGCATGCAACAAACAAAGAAGCTTCTGAGTTAAGGATTTGAGTAAGATGTTGATGCATAAGACAAAAGACAAAGCCACCCACCAAATCCAGCTGCTCCTTGATCACACAGAAACTGAATGAAACACAAAATTCTCCTGCATGCATATAATACAAGGCAAATGTCATGCATTAGTTATATAAGCACATGCATTTCAAAAATGAACCCAAACGAATGGTGACATGGTAATTGCTGTTGGGAAAATAATAACGACAAGTTCTTGATCACTGCCAATCCCCAGTTAAGTACAGCATCTGTAGGCAGGATTCCACCCCAACCCACCCCAAAAAATGAGTTCCTTGTAAATGCAAAAGGACACTGAATACCAAGGGCTCATTCATTTTATTATAATAAAATAGAGAAACTTTTTTCTCCCTCTCCCATAATACTGGAACTCGGGGCCATGCAACGAAGCCGAAAGTTGAAAGGTCCAGGAGTGTACTTATTCATACTGCCGCACATAGGTAAACTAATGAATTTGCTGCTACACAAGGCAGTGATGGCCACCAGCTCAGGGGCAGGTCTACTATGAAACTATTGAAGCTTAAGTTTCGGGGGCCCTAATCTCACAGAGGCCCCAGAAGCAGCATTATTCATGCATGTATATATTTCCCTAATTTTCATCCCCCCATAACTTGAAAACTATAAGGCCTAGGACATATTTATTCACACCAGCGATTTTGAGATAATCCAGCACAGCAATTTTAATCAAAATCAAAATCTGAGATGTAGTAGTTAATGTTTTTTAATAAAATAATAACGTGGTGATCCATCATGGAACAACCCCATTGAAGAAGATAACAGTAGTTACCCAGACCTCATTGCTGGTTGTGAAGTGGCTCCCATAACAGTTTAAGCTTCAAGGCCTCCGAAATGTATGTCCACCACTGCACTAGCTTTAAAGGCGGATTAGACAAATTCGCAGATAGGGCTATTGGTGGCTACTAGCCACAATGGCTAAATTCTCCCATCCCTCTTGGAAGTAGGATGTGTCTGAATACCAGTTGCCTGAAATCACAAGTGTGGAGAGCACTGTTCCACTCATGTCCCACTTGCAAGCTCCTTGTAGGCCTCTGGTTGGTCATTGAGAGAAAAGGATGTAGGACTAGATGGAGCCTTGGCTGATCCAGCAGGGCTATTCTTAGGTTCTTATTACAAGCAAAAGACTGTCAGAAGACCCAGGCTTGAGCCCACTAGTGTGTTATAATGTAGGGCAGCCTTGAATGAGATCCAGATCGCACATGCACAAATTAAATCTTGATTTCATATGTCATATGCTGTACATTACAGAAATCACACCACCAATTCAACCTGCCCTTCTCAAGTGCCACCCTCAATGGAAGCACCTTTTGGTTGTGGAGTCCCAACTTTGGAGCACCCTGCTCAAAGATGATTCTTCTGAATGCTGGCACACTTTTCCGAGAATCACAGCCACTGCATCGTACAAAGAAGTGGTCTGCTGGCAAATAATTTGTTCACAGCATGCCCAGGTTTCCTGATCGCACAGGAAGTGTCCTATGTTGGCTACAGCAGAAGACATGTAGGATCTGTTCACAGTTAAAGTTGAATGCATGGCTGTCAGAGCAAGAATGCTGGACCAAAGTTATTAGCAGTGTTCTTTACTTCCCTCTGCCCACCAAATTTTCAGTAAAACATCCAAAAAGTGCCTAAATCACGGGACAATAGTACTAGGAAAGGAAGTAAACAAGCCTGTTAATTGCTGCTTTGGCATCCTTGTGGTCTTTGGGGAACGAGGAAGCCAGCACAACTCTGCACTAGGTCCCTTCCACAATGTATGTTTAAAGCACTATGGTACCACTCTAAAACAGCCATGCTTATGACTTCCACCATAGAATTCTCGGAGCTGTTGCTTGTTAAGGGTGCTGTGAGTTCTTGGGAGACCTCTAGGGAATTGTCACTTCATGAAGGTAATCAGAGTCTCCTAACAACTCTCTGCACCCTTAACATGCCACAGCTCCCAGAATTCTTATATGGAAGCCATGGCATCATAGTGCTTTAAATGCATGGTGCAAATGTGGCCCTAGTCTCAACTAAAAACGAAGGTGGAGGCATGAGAGAGATGTGTTGCAGGGAGGAGAAATGTCTCTATTTCCCTTCCAAAGCAGTTCTGCAGTCCAATGTAGAGTGAGTCAGGCCACAGACTAGAATTCTACCATGGGGAAATGAGCGAAGGTAAGCAGACTTCCATTACCACTTGTGGATCCATATATAGAATGCAGGTAGAAACTACAACTCTTTGTTATTCTATGGCTCTAAAATAAGGGAGCTAAACTTTTCGCGCGCGCGCGTGTGTGTGTGTGTGTAGCAAAGAATTTCACACAACTGTAATTCTATTTAGATTGCTGTCAGTGACAGACAGAATTTACTTACAGATATTTGTGTGCTTTCCAGTGACTCATTCATGCAAAAAAAGATAGCCCTTGAAGCAGTGCCCTTGCAATCATCCACCTTGCCCTTTGTAGCTGTGGAGCGAATGCTAAATTAAAATCGGCTGCACTGGCAGAGGTGGGCTTTTTTATATAAAGCCAGAATAATTATTTAGGCATATGTTTACAGCTGCAAGGTTATACTTCTGAGGACTTTTAAAAGTGGAAAATGCAAACCCGTGGCTAATAGGTTTTCTGCGTATTTCGCTGGAGAGAATGGCCACATTCCCCACTGCATCCACCATCTTAGCGCCATGTCTTCCTCTATGTCTGCTTTCATAAGAAGCGATTAAAGCTCTAGGTGCAGAAGCAACTATTTTGTCCCTCTGGTATGGTTTGAAGATACCTGAGGCCACCACCTTACTGAAGCTAAGCAGATCTGGGCCTGGTCAATTCCTGGATGGGTGACATGTATGGCATCTTAGCTTCCATGGTAGAAGAAAAGTAGGATATAAATGTAAGAAAATGAGTAAATAAAAATTACAGTGGTACCTTGGGTTACAGACGCTTCAGGTTACAGACTCCGCTAACCCAGAAATAGTACATCAGGTTAAGAACTTTGCTTCTGGATGAGAACAGAAATCGTACTGTGGCGGTGTGGCAGCAACGGGAGGCCCCATTACATTAGCTAAAGTGGTACCTCAGGTTAAGAACAGTTTAAGGTTAAGAACAGACCTCCAGAACGAATTAAGTTCTTAACCCAAGGTACCACTGTAATTGTATAATAGTTTATTCTACATTTGTTGTAGTTGAATAGAGAAGACTAATTCTTTATATTACCTAGATATTATGTGATGTGTTGACATTTGTGTTTCCTGTCATAAACCACCCTGTGGCCTTTTGATGAAAGGTGGTATATAAATTTAAATAATAATAATAACAACTACTCTTTATAATCCCATACAGGTTGGCAACCTAACGACAACAGACTGTATCTGATCTACCTAAGCGTTTCCTGCAGACAAGTTATCCAGATTTTTTTTCTTGGAACCATGTTCACACGAGGCTGCACAACCATGTGGGGAAGCCTTGGTAGACTAGATACGACCCACAGTATGATGGCATCAACAACTGCTCTCACTTCACTTAACGGAAAATAGGCTACTGCTAAGAATAAGGTGGGGGAAATAGCTGTTAGACAACACCAGTGAAATTAAGAAAACTTCAATGGAGGCCTTCAAACTCAGATTTAAGAAGCGGAGCTTCAAGGGTAACAAATGCAAATAGGACTTAAGAAATGCCTTGCAAGAATTCACAGATCTGCTTGCATAATAGGGAGGAGAACTTTAATTTCTGAAGTGTGAAGCACCTTGAAGCAATCAGAAGCGGAGAGAAAAATTACGCTGGGAAGAAAAGAAATTGTCATTTGGTATTTTGATCCTGCGTGCTCCTCTCAGTGATAGGTAGCAGCACAGCATCCGGCACGGGGAAGGATTCTGCTCTCAGCATCAAACTCTTGAGCAGCGATGCATCCAGAGATATCACAATAACGAGTCGCATTGATGAGCCACTTGAAAGGTCTCCAAACATTGTCCCATTTTTCATTTAGTCACCCTTTAGCCTCCAATAAAGACTGCTCTGAAAGAGACATGTCTGTAAGTATGGGCAAATTATTCACTTCCACTCAAGCAGCCAAAAGATAAGAGCGGCAAAGAAGATCAGTACCGCGCCGGCTCTCTAAATGCAATAACTAGTAAACCTACCAAGAAAATGAATGAGATAAGGACTGTAATGCAGTTTGCCATTCCTGCAGCACTTTTAGTATGCAAACTGTCATAATCGATAATTTTAAAAATCAGATAGCACCAGGTGGGGGGGGCGGGTTGCTGACAACCTTTTATGTTTGGTGACATGGTAGAACTAAGGCAAACTAAGCAGTAGATTTGTTTCTAAATTGAGACCTCTCAGAGCTCAAGTCTGCCTTGAAGTCGTGCTCTCTTTCTCAGAACCCTTTCCTGAAATTGCGACTGCATCAGGACTTATGGTGGCTACACAGAGGCAAAGGAAATGCACTCTGCAAATGCTCTAGGATACTGCCTTGCATTGTTTATTAATCACAGTTGCATCCTGCTCCTCTAAGGGAGTTCAGGGTGGAGTAAATGGGCTCTCACATTTTACCCACCCAACACCACCAGCACAACAACAACAAAGTCTTGGAGAATTTGTGACAGAAATAGGATTTCAATCCAAGACTCCCCAGTCCAGCTCTCTTCACCATGTCTGCACCTCTAGAGTCCTCCCATGGCTGAGTCTTGACATTGAAAGCACATGCTGATGCTGATGCTGGACTCTGACTAAAATTAGGCTTGGCATACACATGAAGCAGAATGATATGGAGAAGTTCTGGGGTGGTAGAGTAGGCTGGACCTTCTACATACATTTTTACAAAAACACATTGAAAGTGAAAATCTACCACAACAGGGAGCATGCTGGGTTAGAACTTTGTCTCTGATCACAGTTTGGGGGGTTTTAATTGCAAGGAGATTTTTTTTATCAAGCAAAGCATTCTAAAATGCATCATCTTCCCTCTCAAGTTGTCATCTCTACCCCCTCTTTCTACTGCATGTGTGGGCCAGGTATTTAGCTTGACCAAAAAGCTTGAGGATATCAATGGAAGTTTCATCCTGGGCTCCTCAATCCTGAGCACAGTCACCAACTTCTGAGAGGAGGCATCAGGCTGTGAGAAAATCTTAACAGGGATGATGAAAGGAGCTTCACAAACCCCAGAGCTTCAGTCTGAAACTGATCAACAGAAAAGGCAACCTTTCTGGGACTAAAAAAATTTTTAATGCAGGTGGTGGATCATGTGACCACACAGTCAAAGATTATCTGTTTGTATAAAGCAGGTGTGGGGCTCTTTTGGCCCTCCAGATGTTGCTGGAGTACATCTCCCATCATACTCAGCAAGCATAGCCAATGACCAGTGATATCCACCCCAGATATTAAGCAACCTTGACAGGAAGAAAAGGCATCATTTAGATTTCTCCCTGGCATGGTTGTTGTTGTTTAGTCGTTTAGTCGTGTCCGACTCTTCATGACCCCATGAACCAGAGCACGCCAGGCACTCCTGTCTTCTACTGCCTCCCGCAGTTTGGTCAAGCTCATGTTTGTAGCTTCGAGAACACTGTCCAACCATCTCGTCCTCTGTCATCCCCTTCTCCTTGTGCCCTCCATCTTTCCCAACATCAGGGTCTTTTCCAGGGAGTCTTCTCTTCTCATGAGGTGGCCAAAGTATTGGAGCCTCAGCTTCACGATCTGTCCTTCCAGTGAGCACTCAGGGCTGATTACCTTAAGAATGGAGAGGTTTGATCTTCTTGCAATCCATGGGACTCTCAAGAGTCTCCTCCAACACCATAATTCAAAAGCATCAATTCTTCGGCGATCAGCCTTCTTTATGGTCCAACTCTCACTTCCGTACATCACTACTGGGAAAACCATGGCTTTAACTATACGGACCTTTGTTGGCAAGGTGATGTCTCTGCTTTTTAAGAAGCTGGCATGGTAGGCAGCCTTTTAAGGCAGGAGAGAATTTGACATGTGTACTCTCACCTGTAGTCTGAAGCAGTATCCTCCCCCAAAAGGTTTCCATGTGACTTCTTTTAATGTGTAGGTCAGCTCTTATTTTGTTATTGTGACTCAGTAAGACGCATGGTTCCATTGTGTCACCTATGCTCAACCCAGTTGAATCCACAGATGGGGTCTATGCCAAATGCTCAGGAAAAAAACAGTGTTCTTGCACAGATTTGCAAGATGGGGCCCAAGCCATGCTATTACATAGCAAAGGTTTTTTTTAATATGGGTTGAGCAACCTCAGTTTATGCAATCTATGTCATAGACTGAAATACACAGTCAAACCATAAACTTTTCAACTTAAAACTCACTGTTTGTTAAATTTTAGATCACTTCATGCTGATCTCAAGAGGTAGACATAAAGGTCGCCTTGGAAGGGGTAGCTCAAGTAACAGAGTTTTCATATTTGGGGCTAAGCTACGTATTATTGAAATATGGCCATATGAAGTATATCATATATTTGCAAAAAATTTGGAACACATGTACTGTTTGCATCTACCTGTTGCTTCTGTACTAACTTGAATCTGAGCATTTTATTTTAAAAAAAATAATAGGAGGCCTGGAATTTGAGAAGAGGAAGTTCTTCTACATTAGGTGGAGATGAGTAATTACTAACAAGACAGCACAATTATGCCTACCAGAATATTTATACACCCTGCTATGATACCTTGCACCTATCTGGCAAAGCCAAAGGAAGAAACTAGTTGCAACGCATCCCAGTGAAGACTATTGGGCTTAAGTTTGTTGCTCCTAACTCCTATTCCATGGCTTTTCCAATGGAAATAAAAATTGTGAATAATATTTTTGCCAGCGTGCTCCGGTCCTCTTCTTTGTTCCATTTCTCCCACCTTCTCCAAAGTGGAGGGAGGATGCCTTTCTCCATCCTCTCTTTCATACATCCCGACACCATTGCTCAGGTTGCTTTCAGAATCCGAAAATCCAAGAAATATATTCACAGATGTTCCCTTGTTTATTTGTTGACTCTGTGTAATTTGTTTGCCCTAATTTGTTTTTGTCTGTCAAGGGACTTCCCTTTTTAATTTCCCTTTCTCTGTTTACCACTCTTTGTGGAGCAGCGGTCTGTTAAGCTGTGAGAGGCACATGCCAAATTAAAAAAAAAGGCATTGCAGATTGTTTTAAGCATAGGCTGCCCCTTTGGGCCTGCAGGCCTTGCTTGAAGC